>NW_027463648.1:0-64988 GCF_050947455.1 Rhinoderma darwinii
TTTTTAATCGATTGTGAAACAAAATCTAAACGACATAATAAAAAGTCACCCGCACGACGGATTACCAGACAGTCTCCACACTGGTACTAGCGAGGCCTTAAGCTGTGTAACTTCTGCGATCTGACGAGAGCAGGCACATTCAGCTTAGAATGACCATTGACATTAAAAGCCTTAATCCATAGTCCTATTTAATCTATTGTGAAACAAAATCTAAACAACATAATAAAAAGTCAACCGCACCACGGATTCCCAGACAGTCTCCCACACTGGTACTAGCGAGGCCTTAAGCTGTGTAACTTCTGCGATCTGACGAGAGCAGGGACATTCAGCTTAGAATGGCCATTGACATTAAAGGCTTTAATCCATAGTCCTTTTTAATCGATTGTGAAACCAAAATCTAAACGACATAATAAAAATTCAACCGCACCACGGATTCCCAGACAGTCTCCCACACTGGTACTAGCGAGGCCTTAAGCTGTGTAACTTCTGCGATCTGACGAGAGCAGGCACATTCAGCTTAGAATGGCCATTGACATTAAATGCTTTAATCCATAGTCCTATTTAATCTATTGTGAAACAAAAATCTAAACGACATAATAAAAAGTCAAGCGCACCACGGATTCCAGGACAGTCTCCCACACTGGTACTAGCGAGGCCTTAAGCTGTGTAACTTCTGCGATCTGACGAGAGCAGGCACATTCAGCTTAGAATGGCCATTGACGTTAAATGCTTTAATCCATAGTACTTTTTAATCGATTGTGAAACAAAATCTAAACGACATAATAAAAAGTCAACCGCACCACGGATTCCCAGACAGTCTCCCACACTGGTACTAGCGAGGCCTTAAGCTGTGTAACTTCTGCGATCAGACGAGAGCAGGCACATTCAGCTTAGAATGGCCATTGATATTAAATGCTTTAATCCATAGTACTTTTTAATCGATTGTGAAACAAAATCTAAACGACATAATAAAAAGTCAACCGCACCACGGATTCCCAGACCAGGTCTCCCACACTGGTACTAGCGAGGCCTTAAGCTGTGTAACTTCTGCAATTTGACCAGAGCAGGGACATTCAGCTTAGAATGGCCATTGACATTAAATGCTTTAATCCATAGTCCTTTTAATCGATTGTGAAACAAAATCTAAACGACATAATAAAAATTCAACCGCACCACGGATTCCCAGAGAGTCTCCCACACTGGTACTAGCGAGGCCTTAAGCTGTGTAACTTCTGCGATCTGACGAGAGGCAGGCACATTCAGCTTAGAATGGCCATTGACGTTAAATGCTTTAATCCATAGTCCTATTTAATCTATTGTGAAACAAAATCTAAACGACATAATAAAAAGTCAACCGCACCACGGATTCCCAGACAGTCTCTCACACTGGTACTAGCGAGGCGTTAAGCTGTTTAACTTCTGCGATCTAACGAGAGCAGGCACATTCAGCTTAGAATGGCCATTAACATTAAATGCTTTAATCCATAGTCCTTTTTAATCGATTGTGAAACAAAATCTAAACGACATAATAAAAAGGCAACCACACCACGGATTCCCAGACAGTCTCCCACACTGGTACTAGCGAGGACTTAAGCTGTGTAACTTTCTGCGGTCTGACGAGAGCAGGCACATTCAGCTTAGAATGGCCATTGACGTAAATGCTTTAATCCATAGTCCTATTTAATCTATTGTGAAACAAAATCTAACGACATAATAAAAAGTCAAACGCACCACGGATTCCAAGACAGTCTCCCACACTAGTACTAGCAGAGGCGTTAAGATGTGTAACTTCTGCGATCTAACGAGAGCAGGCACATTCAGCTTAGAATGGCCATTGGCATTAAATGCTTTAATCCATAGTCCTTTTTATTCGATTGTGAAACAAAATCTAAACGACATAATAAAAAGTCAACCGCACCACCGATTCCCAGACAGTCTCCCACACTGGTACTAGCGAGGCCTTAAGCTGTGTAACTTCTGCGATCTGACGAGAGCAGGCACATTCAGCTTAGAATGGCCATTGACATTAAAAGCCTTAATCCATAGTCCTATTTAATCTATTGTGAAATAAAATCTAAACAACATAATAAAAAAGTCAACCGCACCACGGATTCCCAGACAGTCTCCCACACTGGTACTAGCGAGGCCTTAAGCTGTGTAACTTCTGCGATCTGACGAGAGCAGGCCACATTCAGCTTAGAATGGCCATTGACATTAAATGCTTTAATCCATAGTCCTTTTTAATCGATTGTGAAACAAAATCTAAACGACATAATAAAAAGTCAACCGCTCCACGGATTCCCAGACAGCCTCCCACACTGGTACTAGCGAGGCCTTAAGCTGTGTAACTTCTGCGATCTGACGAGAGCAGGGACATTCAGCTTAGAATGGCCATTGACATTAAATCCTTTAATCCATAGTCCTTTTTAATCAATTGTGAAACAAAATCTAAACGACATAATAAAAATTAAACCGCACCACGGATTCCCAGACAGTCTCCCACACTGGTACTAGCGAGGCCTTAAGCTGTGTAACTTCTGCGATCTGCGGAGAGCAGGAACATTCAGCTTAGAATGGCCATTGACGTTAAATGCTTTAATCCATAGTCCTATTTAATCTATTGTGAAACAAAATCTAAACGACATAATAAAAAGTCAACCGCACCACGGATTCCCAGACAGTCTCCCACACTGGTACTAGCGAGGCCTTAAGCTGTGTAACTTCTGCGATCTGACGAGAGCAGGCACATTCAGCTTAGAATGGCCATTGACATTAAAATGCTTTAATCCATAGTCCTTTTTAATCGATTGTGAAACAAAATCTAAACGACATAATAACAAGGCAACCGCACCACGGATTCCCAGACAGTCTCCCACACTGGTACTAGCGAGGCCTTAAGCTGTGTAACTTCTGCGATCTGACGAGAGCAGGCACATTCAGCTTAGAATGGCCATTGACACTAATGCTTTAATCCATAGTCCTTTTTAATCGATTGTGAAACAAAATCTAAACGACATAATAAAAAGGCAACCGCACCACGGATTCCCAGACAGTCTCCCACACTGGTACTAGCGAGGCCTTAAGCTGTGTAACTTCTGCGATCTGACGAGAGCAGGGACATTCAGCTTAGAATGGCCATTGACATTAAATGCTTTAATCCATAGTCCTTTTTAATCGATTGTGAAACAAAATCTAAACGACATAATAAAAATTCAACCGCACCACGGATTCCCAGACAGTCTCCCACACTGGTACTAGCGAGGCCTTAAGCTGTGTAACTTCTGCGTTCTGACGAGAGCAGGCACATTCAGCTTAGAATGGCCATTGGCGTTAAATGTTTTAATCCATAGTCCTATTTAATCTATTGTGAAACAAAATCTAAACGACATAATAAAAAGTCAGCCGCACCACGGATTCCCAGACAGTCTCCCACACTGGTACTAGCGAGGCCTTAAGCTGTGTAACTTCTGCGATCTGACGAGAGCAGGCACATTCAGCTTAGAATGGCCATTGACATTAAATGCTTTAATCCATAGTCCTTTTTATTCGATTGTGAAACAAAATCTAAACGACATAAATAAAAAGTCAACCGCACCACCGATTCCCAGACAGTCTCCCACACTGGTACTAGCGAGGCCTTAAGCTGTGTAACTTCTGCGATCTGACGAGAGCAGGCACATTCAGCTTAGAATGGCCATTGACATTAAAAGCCTTTAATCCATAGTCCTATTTAATCTATTGTGAAATAAAATCTAAACAACATAATAAAAAATCAACCGCACCACGGATTCCCAGACAGTCTCCCACACTGGTACTAGCGAGGCCTTAAGCTGTGTAACTTCTGCGATCTGCCGAGAGCAGGCACATTCAGCTTAGAATGGCCATTGACGTTAAATGCTTTAATCCATAGTCCTATTTAATCTATTGTGAAATAAAAATCTAAACAACATAATAAAAAATCAACCGCACCACGGATTCCCAGACAGTCTCCCACACTGGTACTAGCGAGGCCTTAAGCTGTGTAACTTCTGCGATCTGACGAGAGCAGGCACATTCAGCTTAGAATGGCCATTGACATTAAATGCTTTAATCCATAGTCCTTTTTAATCGATTGTGAAACAAAATCTAAACGACATAATAAAAAGTCAACGCACCACGGATTCCCAGACAGTCTCCCACACTGGTACTAGCGAGGCCTTAAGCTGTGTAACTTCTGCGATCTGACGAGAGCAGGCACATTCAGCTTAGAATGGCCATTGACATTAAATGCTTTAATCCATAGTCCTTTTTAATCGATTGTGAAACAAAATCTAAACGACATAATAAAAAGAAAACCGCACCACGGATTCCCAGACAGTCTCCCACACTGGTACTAGCGAGGCCTTAAGCTGTGCAACTTCTGCGATCTGACGAGAGCAGGGACATTCAGCTTAGAATGGCCATTGACATTAAATGCTTTAATCCATAGTCCTTTTTAATCGATTGTGAAACAAAATCTAAACGACATAATAAAAAGTCAACCGCACCACGGATTCCCAGACAGTCTCCCACACTTGTACTAGCGAGGCCTTAAGCTGTGCAACTTCTGCGATCTGACGAGAGCAGGGACATTCAGCTTAGAATGGCCATTGACGTTAAATGCTTTAATCCATAGTCCTATTTAATCTATTGTGAAACAAAATCTAAACGACATAATAAAAAGTCAACTGCACCACGGATTCCCAGACAGTCTCCCACACTAGTACTAGCGAGGCGTTAAGCTGTGTAACTTCTGCGATCTAACGAGAGCAGGCACATTCAGCTTAGAATGGCCATTGGCATTAAATGCTTTAATCCATAGTCCTTTTTAATCGATTGTGAAACAAAATCTAAACGACATAATAAAAAGTCAAACGCACCACGGATTCCCAGACAGTCTCCCACACTGGTACTAGCGAGGCCTTAAGCTGTGTAACTTCTGCGATCTGACGAGAGCATTCACATTCAGCTTAGAATGGCCATTGACATCAAAAAATGCTTTAATCCATAGTCCTTTTTAATCGATTGTGAAACAAAATCTAAACGACATAATAAAAAGTCAACCGCACCACGGATTCCCAGACTGGTACTAGCGAGGCCTTAAGCTGTGTAACTTCTGCAATCTGACGAGAGCAGGGACATTAAGCTTAGAATGGCCATTGACATTAAATGCTTTAATCCATAGTCCTTTTTAATAGATTGTGAAACAAAATCTAAACGACATAATGAAAATTCAACCGCACCACGGATTCCCAGACAGTCTCCCACACTGGTACTAGAGAGGCCTTAAGCTGCGTAATTTCTGCGATCTGACGAGAGCAGGCACATTCAGCTTAGAATGGCCATTGACGTTAAATGCTTTAATCCATAGTCCTATTTAATCTATTGTGAAACAAAATCTAAACGACATTATAAAAAGTCAACCGCACCACGGATTCCCAGACAGTCTCCCACACTGGTACTAGCGAGGCGTTAAACTGTTTAACTTCTGCGACCTAACGAGAGCAGGCACATTCAGCTTAGAATGGCCATTAACATTAAATGCTTTAATCCATAGTCCTTTTTAATCGATTGTGAAACAAAATCTAAACGACATAATAAAAAGTCAACCAACCACAGATTCCCAGACAGTATCCCACACTGGTACTAGCGAGGCCTTAAGCTGTGTAACTTCTGCGATCTGACGAGAGCAGGCACATTCAGCTTAGAATGGCCATTGACATTAAATGCTTTAATCCATAGTCCTTTTTAATCGATTGTGAAACAAAATCTAAACGACATAATAAAAAGTCAACCGCACCACGGATTCCCAGACAGTCGCCCACACTGGTACTAGCGAGGCCTTAAAGCTGTGGAACTTCTGCGATCTGACGAGAGCAGGGACATTCAGCTTAGAATGGCCATTGACATTAAATGCTTTAATACATAGTCCTTTTTAATCGATTGTGAAACAAAATCTAAACGACATAATAAAAATTCAACCGCACCACGGATTCCCACACTGGTACTAGCGAGGACTTAAGCTGTGTAACTTCTGCGATCTGACGAGAGCAGGCACATTCAGCTTAGAATGGCCATTGACGTTAAATCCTTTAATCCATAGTCCTATTTAATCTATTGTAAAACAAAATCTAAACGACATAATAAAAAGTCAACCGCACCACGGATTCCCAGACACTTTTTCCCACACTGGTACTAGCGAGGCCTTAAGCTGTGTAACTTCTGCGATCTGACGAGAGCAGGGGCACTCAGCTTAGAATGGCCATTGACATTAAATGCTTTAATCCATAGTCCTTTTTAATCGATTGTGAAACAAAATCTAAACGACATAATAAAAATTCAACCGCACCACGGATTCCCAGACAGTCTCCCACACTGGTACTAGCGAGGCCTTAGGCTGTGTAACTTCTGCGTTCTGACGAGAGCAGGCACATTCGGCTTAGAATTGCCATTGACGTCAAATGCTTTAATCCATAGTCCTATTTAATCTATTGTGAAACAAAATCTAAACGACATAATAAAAAGTCAACCGCACCACGGATTCCCAGACAGTCTCCCACACTGGTACTAGCAAGGCCATAAGCTGTGTAACTTCTGCGATCTGACGATAGCAGGCACATTCAGCTTAGAATGGCCATTGACATTAAAAGCCTTAATCCATAGTCCTATTTAATCTATTGTGAAACAAAATCTAAACAACATAATAAAAAGTCAACCGCACCACGGATTCCCAGACAGTCTCCCACACTGGTACTAGCGAGACCTTAAGCTGTGTAACTGCTGCGATCTGACGAGAGCAGGCACATGCAGCTTAGAATGGCCATTGACATTAAAAGCTTTAATCCATAGTCCTTTTTAATCGATTGTGAAACAAAATCTAAACGACATAATAAAAAGTCAACCGCACCACGGATTCCCAGACAGTCTCCCACACTAGTACTAGCGAGGCCTTAAGCTGTGTAACTTCTGCGATCTGACGAGAGCATTCACATTCAGCTTAGAATGGCCATTGACATCAAAAAATGCTTTAATCCATAGTCCTTTTTAATCGATTGTGAAACAAAATCTAAACGACATAATAAAAAGTCAACCGCACCACGGATTCCCAGACTGGTACTAGCGAGGCCTTAAGCTGTGTAACTTCTGCAATCTGACGAGAGCAGGGACATTAAGCTTAGAATGGCCATTGACATTAAATGCTTTAATCCATAGTCCTTTTTAATCGATTGTGAAACAAAATCTAAACGACATAATAAAAATTCAACCGCACCACGGATTCCCAGACAGTCTCCCACACTGGTACTAGCGAGGCCTTAAGCTGTGTAATTTCTGCGATCTGACGAGAGCAGGCACATTCAGCTTAGAATGGCCATTGACGTTAAATGCTTTAATCCATAGTCCTATTTAATCTATTGTGAAACAAAATCTAAACGACATTATAAAAAGTCAACCGCACCACGGATTCCCAGACAGTCTCCCACACTGGTACTAGCGAGGCGTTAAGCTGTTTAACTTCTGCGACCTAACGAGAGCAGGCACATTCAGCTTAGAATGGCCATTAACATTAAATGCTTTAATCCATAGTCCTTTTTAATCGATTGTGAAACAAAATCTAAACGACATAATAAAAAGTCAACCGCACCACGGATTCCCAGACAGTCTCCCACACTGGTACTAGCGAGGCCTTAAGCTGTGTAACTTCTGCGATCTGACGAGAGCAGGGACATTCAGCTTAGAATGGCCATTGACATTAAATGCTTTAATCCATAGTCCTTTTTAATCGATTGTGAAACAAAATCTAAACGACATAATAAAAAGTCAACCGCACCACGGATTCCCAGACAGTCTCCCACACTGGTACTAGCGAGGCCTTAAGCTGTGTAACTTCTGCGATCTGACGAGAGCAGGGACATTCAGCTTAGAATAGCCATTGACATTAAATGCTTTAATCCATAGTCCTTTTTAATCGATTGTGTAACAAAATCTAAACGACATAATAAAAGTTCAACCGCACCACGGATTCCCAGACAGTCTCCCACACTGGTACTAGCGAGGCCTTAAGCTGTGTAACTTCTGCGATCTGACGAGAGCAGTCACATTCAGCTTAGAATGGCCATTGACATTAAAACCCTTAATCCATAGTCCTATTTAATCTATTGTGAAACAAAATCTAACCAACATAATAAAAAGTCAACCGCACCACGGATTCCCAGACAGTCTCCCACACTGGTACTAGCGAGGCCTTAAGCTGTGTAACTTCTGCGATCTGACGAGAGCAGGGACATTCAGCTTAGAATGGCCATTGACATTAAATGCTTTAATCCATAGTCTTTTTTAATCGATTGTGAAACAAAATCTAAACGACATAATAAAAATTCAACCGCACCACGGATTCCCAGACAGTCTCCCACACTGGTACTAGCGAGGCCTTAAGCTGTGTAACTTCTGCGTTCTGACGAGAGCAGGCACATTCAGCTTAGAATGGCCATTGACGTTAAATGTTTTAATCCATAGTCCTATTTAATCTATTGTGAAACAAAATCTAAACGACATAATAAAAAGTCAACCGCACCACGGATACCCAGACAGTCTCCCACACTGGTACTTGCGAGGCCTTAAGCTGTGTAACTTCTGCGATCTGACAAGAGCAGGTACATTCAGCTTAGAATGGCCATTGACATTAAATGCTTTAATCCATAGTCCTTTTTAATCGATTGTGAAACAAAATCTAAACGACATAATAAAAAGAAAACCGCACCACGGATTCCCAGACAGTCTCCCACACTGGTACTAGCGAGGCCTTAAACTGTGCAACTTCTGCGATCTGACGAGAGCAGGGACATTCAGCTTAGAATGGCCATTGACATTAAATGCTTTAATCCATAGTCCTTTTTAATCGATTGTGAAACAAAATCTAAACGTCATAATAAAAAGTCAACCGCACCACGGATTCCCAGACAGTCTCCCACACTTGTACTAGCGAGGCCTTAAGCTGTGCAACTTCTGCGATCTGACGAGAGCAGGGACATTCAGCTTAGAATGGCCATTGACGTTAAATACTTTAATCCATAGTCCTATTTAATCTATCGTGACACAAAATCTAAACGACATAATAAAATGTCAACCGCACCACAGATTCCCAGACAGTCTCCCACACTAATACTAGCGAGGCGTTAAGCTGTGTAATTTCTGCGATCTAACGAGAGCAGGCACATTCAGCTTAGAATGGCCATTGGCATTAAATGCTTTAATCCATAGTCCTTTTTAATCGATTGTGAAACAAAATCTAAACGACATAATAAAAAGTCAAACGCACCATGGATTCCCAGACAGTCTCCCACACTGGTACTAGGGAGGCCTTAAGCTGTGTAACTTCTGCGATCTGACGAGAGCAGGGACATTCAGCTTAGAATGGCAATTGACATTAAAGGCTTTAATCCATAGTCCTTTTTAATCGATTGTGAAACAAAATCTAAACGACATAACAAAAATTCAACCGCACCACGGATTCCCAGACAGTCTCCCACACTGGTACTAGCGAGGCCTTAAGCTGTGTAACTTCTGCGATCTGACGAGAGCAGGCACATTCAGCTTAGAATGGCCATTGACCTTAAATGCTTTAATCCATAGTCCTTTTTAATCGATTGTGAAACAAAATCTAAACGACATAATAAAAAGTCAACCGCACCACGGATTCCCAGACAGTCTCCCACACTGGTACTAGCGAGGCCTTAAGCTGTGTAATTTCTGCGATCTGACGAGAGCAGGGACATTCAGCTTAGAATGGCCATTGACATTAAATGCTTTAATCCATAGTCCTTTTTAATCGATTGTGAAACAAAATCTAAACGACATAATAAAAATTCCACCGCACCACGGATTCCCAGACAGTCTCCCACACTGGTACTAGCGAGGCCTTAAGCTGTGTAACTTCTGCGATCTGACGAGAGCAGGCACATTCAGCTTAGAATGGCCATTGATGTTATATGCTTTAATCCATAGTCCTATTTAATCTATTGTGAAACAAAATCTAAACGACATAACAAAAATCCAACCGCACCACGGATTCCCAGACAGTCTCCCACACTGGTACTAGCGAGGCGTTAAGCTGTGTAACTTCTGCGATCTAACGAGAGCAGGCACATTCAGCTTAGAATGGCCATTGACATTAAATGCTTTAATCCATAGTCCTTTTTAATCGATTGTGAAACAAAATCTAAACGACATAATAAAAAGTCAACCGCACCACGGATTCCCAGACAGTCTCCCACACTGGTACTAGCGAGGCCTTAAGCTGTGTAACTTCTGCGATCTGACGAGAGCAGGCACATTCAGCTTAGAATGGCCTTTGACATTAAAAGACTTAATCCATAGTCCTATTTAATCGATTGTGAAACAAAATCTAAACGACATAATAAAAATTCAACTGCACCACGGATTCCCAGACAGTCTCCCACACTGGTACTAGCGAGGCCTTAAGCTGTGTAACTTCTGCATTCTGACCAGAGCAGGCACATTCAGCTTAGAATGGCCATTGACGTTAAATGCTTTAATCCATAGTCCTATTTAATCTATTGTGAAACAAAATCTAAACGACATAATAAAAAGTCAACCGCACCACGGATTCCCAGACAGTCTCCCACACTGGTACTAGCGAGGGCTTAAGCTGTGTAACTTCTGCGATCTGACGAGAGCAGGCACATTCAGCTTAGAATGGCCATTGACATTAAATGCTTTAATCCATAGTCCTTTTTAATCGATTGTGAAACAAAATCTAAACAACATAATAAAAAGTCAACCGCACCACGGATTCCCAGACAGTCTCCCACACTGGTACTAGCGAGGCGTTAAGCTGTGTAACTTCTGCGATTTAACTAGAGCAGGCACATTCAGCTTAGAATGGCCATTGACATCAAAATGCTTTAATCCATAGTCCTTTTTAATCGATTGTGAAACAAAATCGAAACGACATAATAAACAGCCAACCGCACCACGGATTCCCAGACAGTCTCCCACACTGGTACTAGCGAGGCCTTAAGCTGTGTAACTTCTGCGATCTGACGAGAGCAGGGACATTCAGCTTAGAATGGCAATTGACCTTAAAGGCTTTAATCCATAGTCCTTTTTAATCGATTGTGAAACAAAATCTAAACGACATAATAAAAATTCAACCGCACCACGGATTCCCAGACAGTCTCCCACACTGGTACTAGCGAGGCCTTAAGCTGTGTAACTTCTGCGATCTGACGAGAGCAGGCACATTCAGCTTAGAATGGCCATTGACCTTAAATGCTTTAATCCATAGTCCTTTTTAATCGATTGTGAAACAAAATCTAAACGACATAATAAAAAGGCAACCGCACCACGGATTCCCAGACAGTCTCCCACACTGGTACTAACGAGGCCTTAAGCTGTGTAATTTCTGCGATCTGACGAGAACAGGGACATTCAGCTTAGAATGGCCATTGACATTAAATGCTTTAATCCATAGTCCTTTTTAATCGATTGTGAAACAAAATCTAAACGACATAATAAAAAGGCAACCGCACCACGGATTCCCAGACAGTCTCCCACACTGGTACTAGCGAGGCCTTAAGCTGTGTAACTTCTGCGATCTGACGAGAGCAGGCACATTCAGCTTAGAATGGCCATTGACGTTAAATGCTTTAATCCATAGTCCTATTTAATCTATTGTGAAACAAAATCTAAACGACATAATAAAAAGTCAAACGCACCACGGATTCCCAGACAGTCTCCCACACTGGTACTAGCGAGGCGTTAAGATGTGTAACTTCTGCGATCTAACGAGAGCAGGCACATTCAGCTTAGAATGGCCTTTGGCATTAAATGCTTTAATCCATAGTCCTTTTTAATCGATTGTGAAACAAAATCTAAACGACATAATAAAAAGTCAACCGCACCACCGATTCCCTGACAGTCTCCCACACTGGTACTAGCGAGGCCTTAAGCTGTGTAACTTCTGCGATCTGACGAGAGCAGGCACATTCAGCTTAGAATGGCCATTGACATTAAAAGCCTTAATCCATAGTCCTATTTAATCTATTGTGAAATAAAATCTAAACAACATAATAAAAAGTCAACCGCACCACGGATTCCCAGACAGTCTCCCACACTGGTACTAGCGAGGCCTTAAGCTGTGTAACTTCTGCGATCTGACGAGAGCAGGCACATTCAGCTTAGAATGGCCATTGACATTAAATGCTTTAATCCATAGTCCTTTTTAATCGATTGTGAAACAAAATCTAAACGACATAATAAAAAGTCAACCGCACCACGGATTCCCAGACAGTCTCCCACACTGGTACTAGCGAGGCCTTAAGCTGTGTAACTTCTGCGATCTGACGAGAGCAGGCACATTCAGCTTAGAATGGCCATTGACACTAAATGCTTTAATCCATAGTCCTTTTTAATCGATTGTGAAACAAAATCTAAACGACATAATAAAAAGGCAACCGCACCACGGATTCCCAGACAGTCTCCCACACTGGTACTAGCGAGGCCTTAAGCTGTGTAACTTCTGCGATCTGACGAGAGCAGGGACATTCAGCTTAGAATGACCATTGACATTAAATGCTTTAATCCATAGTCCTTTTTAATCGATTGTGAAACAAAATCTAAACGACATAATAAAAATTAAACCGCACCACGGATTCCCAGACAGTCTTCCACACTGGTACTAGCAAGGCCTTAAGCTGTGTAACTTCTGCGTTCTGACGAGAGCAGGCACATTCAGCTTAGAATGGCCATTGACGTTAAATGCTTTAATCCATAGTCCTATTTAATCTATTGTGAAACAAAATCTAAACGACATAATAAAAAGTCAACCGCACCACGGATTCCCAGACAGTCTCCCACACTGGTACTAGCGAGGCCTTAAGCTGTGTAACTTCTGCGATCTGACGAGAGCAGGCACATTCAGCTTAGAATGGCCATTGACATTAAATGCTTTAATCCATAGTCCTTTTTAATCGATTGTGAAACAAAATCTAAACGACATAATAAAAAGTCAACCGCACCACGGATTCCCAGACAGTCTCCCACACTGGTACTAGCGAGGCCTTAAGCTGTGTAACTTCTGCGATCTGACGAGAGCAGGCACATTCAGCTTAGAATGGCCATTGACACTAAATGCTTTAATCCATAGTCCTTTTTAATCGATTGTGAAACAAAATCTAAACGACATAATAAAAAGGCAACCGCACCACGGATTCCCAGACAGTCTCCCACACTGGTACTAGCGAGGCCTTAAGCTGTGTAACTTCTGCGATCTGACGAGAGCAGGGACATTCAGCTTAGAATGACCATTGACATTAAATGCTTTAATCCATAGTCCTTTTTAATCGATTGTGAAACAAAATCTAAACGACATAATAAAAATTCAACCGCACCACGGATTCCCAGACAGTCTCCCACACTGGTACTAGCGAGGCCTTAAGCTGTGTAACTTCTGCGTTCTGACGAGAGCAGGCACATTCAGCTTAGAATGGCCATTGGCGTTAAATGTTTTAATCCATAGTCCTATTTAATCTATTGTGAAACAAAATCTAAACGACATAATAAAAAGTCAGCCGCACCACGGATTCCCAGACAGTCTCCCACACTGGTATTAGCGAGGCCTTAAGCTGTGTAACTTCTGCGATCTGACGAGAGCAGGCACATTCAGCTTAGAATGGCCATTGACATTAAATTCTTTAATCCATAGTCCTTTTTAATCGATTGTGAAACAAAATCTAAACGACATAATAAAAAGAAAACCGCACCACGGATTCCCAGACAGTCTCCCACACTGGTACTAGCGAGGCCTTAAGCTGTGTAACTTCTGCGATCTGACGAGAGCAGGGACATTCAGCTTAGAATGGCCATTGACTTTAAATGCTTTAATCCATAGTCCTTTTTAATCGATTGTGAAACAAAATCTAAATGACATAATAAAAAGTCAACCGCACCACGGATTCCCAGACAGTCTCCCACACTGGTACTAGCGAGGCCTTAAGCTGTGTAACTTCTGCGATCTGACGAGAGCAGGCACATTCAGCTTAGAACGGCCATTGACGTTAAATGCTTTAATCCATAGTCCTATTTAATCTATTGTGAAACAAAATCTAAACGACATAATAAAAAGTCAACCGCACCACAGATTCCCAGACAGTCTCCCACACTAGTACTAGCGAGGCGTTAAGCTGTGTAACTTCTGCGATCTAACGAGAGCAGGCACATTCAGCTTAGAATGGCCATTGGCATTAAATGCTTTAATCCATAGTCCTTTTTAATCGATTGTGAAACAAAATCTAAACGACATAATAAAAAGTCAAACGCACCACGGATTCCCAGACAGTCTCCCACACTGGTACTAGCGAGGCCTTAAGCTGTGTAACTTCTGCGATCTGACGAGAGCAGGCACATTCAGCTTAGAATGGCCATTGACATTAAAAACCTTAATCCATAGTCCTATTTAATCTATTGTGAAATAAAATCTAAACAACATAATAAAAAGTCAACCGCACCACGGATTCACAGACAGTCTCCCACACTGGTACTAGCGAGGCCTTAAGCTGTGTAACTTCTGCGATCTGACGAGAGCAGGCACATTCAGCTTAGAATGGCCATTGACATTAAATGCTTTAATCCATAGTCCTTTTTAATCGATTGTGAAACAAAATCTAAATGACATAATAAAAAGTCAACCGCACCACGGATTCCCAGACAGTCTCCCACTCTGGTACTAGCGAGGCCTTAAGCTGTGTAACTTCTGCGATCTGACGAGAGCAGGCACATTCAGCTTAGATTGGCAATTGACGTTATATGCTTTCATCCATAGTCCTATTTAATCTATTGTGAAACAAAATCTAAACGACATAATAAAAAGTCAACCGCACCACGGATTCCCAGACAGTCTCCCACACTGGTACTAGCGAGGCGTTAAGCTGTGTAACTTCTGCGATCTAACTAGAGCAGGCACATTCAGCTTAGAATGGCCATTGACATTAAATGCTTTAATCCATAGTCCTTTTTAATCGATTGTGAAACAAAATCTAAACGACATAATAAAAATTAAACCGCACCACTGATTCCCAGACAGTCTCCCACACTGGTACTAGCGAGGCCTTAAGCTGTGTAACTTCTGCGATCTGACGAGAGCAGGCACATTCAGCTTAGAATGGCCATTGACGTTATATGCTTTAATCCATAGTCCTATTTAATCTATTGTGAAACAAAATCTAAACGACATAATAAAAAGTCAACCGCACCACAGATTCCCAGACAGTCTCCCACACTAGTACTAGCGAGGCGTTAAGCTGTGTAACTTCTGCGATCTAACGAGAGCAGGCACATTCAGCTTAGAATGGCCATTGGCATTAAATGCTTTAATCCATAGTCCTTTTTAATCGATTGTGAAACAAAATCTAAACGACATAATAAAAAGTCAAACGCACCACGGATTCCCAGACAGTCTCCCACACTGGTACTAGCGAGGCCTTAAGCTGTGTAACTTCTGCGATCTGACGAGAGCAGGCACATTCAGCTTAGAATGGCCATTGACATTAAAAGCCTTAATCCATAGTCCTATTTAATCTATTGTGAAATAAAATCTAAACAACATAATAAAAAGTCAACCGCACCACGGATTCACAGACAGTCTCCCACACTGGTACTAGCGAGGCCTTAAGCTGTGTAACTTCTGCGATCTGACGAGAGCAGGCACATTCAGCTTAGAATGGCCATTGACATTAAATGCTTTAATCCATAGTCCTTTTTAATCGATTGTGAAACAAAATCTAAACGACATAATAAAAAGTCAACCGCACCACGGATTCCCAGACAGTCTCCCACTCTGGTACCAGCGAGGCCTTAAGCTGTGTAACTTCTGCGATCTCACGAGAGCAGGCACATTCAGCTTAGAATGGCAATTGACGTTATATGCTTTCATCCATAGTCCTATTTAATCTATTGTGAAACAAAATCTAAACGACATAATAAAAAGTCAACCGCACCACGGATTCCCAGACAGTCTCCCACACTGGTACTAGCGAGGTGTTAAGCTGTGTAACTTCTGCGATCTAACTAGAGCAGTCACATTCAGCTTAGAATGGCCATTGACATTAAAACCCTTAATCCATAGTCCTATTTAATCTATTGTGAAACAAAATCTAACCAACATAATAAAAAGTCAACCGCACCACGGATTCCCAGACAGTCTCCCACACTGGTACTAGCGAGGCCTTAAGCTGTGTAACTTCTGCGATCTGACGAGAGCAGGGACATTCAGCTTAGAATGGCCATTGACATTAAATGCTTTAATCCATAGTCTTTTTTAATCGATTGTGAAACAAAATCTAAACGACATAATAAAAATTCAACCGCACCACGGATTCCCAGACAGTCTCCCACACTGGTACTAGCGAGGCCTTAAGCTGTGTAACTTCTGCGTTCTGACGAGAGCAGGCACATTCAGCTTAGAATGGCCATTGACGTTAAATGTTTTAATCCATAGTCCTATTTAATCTATTGTGAAACAAAATCTAAACGACATAATAAAAAGTCAACCGCACCACGGATACCCAGACAGTCTCCCACACTGGTACTAGCGAGGCCTTAAGCTGTGTAACTTCTGCGATCTGACGAGAGCAGGTACATTCAGCTTAGAATGGCCATTGACATTAAATGCTTTAATCCATAGTCCTTTTTAATCGATTGTGAAACAAAATCTAAACGACATAATAAAAAGAAAACCACACCACGGATTCCCAGACAGTCTCCCACACTGGTACTAGCGAGGCCTTAAACTGTGCAACTTCTGCGATCTGACGAGAGCAGGGACATTCAGCTTAGAATGGCCATTGACATTAAATGCTTTAATCCATAGTCCTTTTTAATCGATTGTGAAACAAAATCTAAACGTCATAATAAAAAGTCAACCGCACCACGGATTCCCAGACAGTCTCCCACACTTGTACTAGCGAGGCCTTAAGCTGTGCAACTTCTGCGATCTGACGAGAGCAGGGACATTCAGCTTAGAATGGCCATTGACGTTAAATACTTTAATCCATAGTCCTATTTAATCTATTGTGACACAAAATCTAAACGACATAATAAAATGTCAACCGCACCACAGATTCCCAGACAGTCTCCCACACTAGTACTAGCGAGGCGTTAAGCTGTGTAATTTCTGCGATCTAACGAGAGCAGGCACATTCAGCTTAGAATGGCCATTGGCATTAAATGCTTTAATCCATAGTCCTTTTTAATCGATTGTGAAACAAAATCTAAACGACATAATAAAAAGTCAAACGCACCACGGATTCCCAGACAGTCTCCCACACTGGTACTAGGGAGGCCTTAAGCTGTGTAACTTCTGCGATCTGACGAGAGCAGGGACATTCAGCTTAGAATGGCAATTGACATTAAAGGCTTTAATCCATAGTCCTTTTTAATCGATTGTGAAACAAAATCTAAACGACATAATAAAAATTCAACCGCACCACGGATTCCCAGACAGTCTCCCACACTGGTACTAGCGAGGCCTTAAGCTGTGTAACTTCTGCGATCTGACGAGAGCAGGCACATTCAGCTTAGAATGGCCATTGACCTTAAATGCTTTAATCCATAGTCCTTTTTAATCGATTGTGAAACAAAATCTAAACGACATAATAAAAAGTCAACCGCACCACGGATTCCCAGACAGTCTCCCACACTGGTACTAGCGAGGCCTTAAGCTGTGTAATTTCTGCGATCTGACGAGAGCAGGGACATTCAGCTTAGAATGGCCATTGACATTAAATGCTTTAATCCATAGTCCTTTTTAATCGATTGTGAAACAAAATCTAAACGACATAATAAAAATTCTACCGCACCACGGATTCCCAGACAGTCTCCCACACTGGTACTAGCGAGGCCTTAAGCTGTGTAACTTCTGCGATCTGACGAGAGCAGGCACATTCAGCTTAGAATGGCCATTGACGTTATATGCTTTAATCCATAGTCCTATTTAATCTATTGTGAAACAAAATCTAAACGACATAACAAAAATCCAACCGCACCACGGATTCCCAGACAGTCTCCCACACTGGTACTAGCGAGGCGTTAAGCTGTGTAACTTCTGCGATCTAACGAGAGCAGGCACATTCAGCTTAGAATGGCCATTGACATTAAATGCTTTAATCCATAGTCCTTTTTAATCGATTGTGAAACAAAATCTAAACGACATAATAAAAAGTCAACCGCACCACGGATTCCCAGACAGTCTCCCACACTGGTACTAGCGAGGCCTTAAGCTGTGTAACTTCTGCGATCTGACGAGAGCAGGCACATTCAGCTTAGAATGGCCTTTGACATTAAAAGACTTAATCCATAGTCCTATTTAATCGATTGTGAAACAAAATCTAAACGACATAATAAAAATTCAATTGCACCACGGATTCCCAGACAGTCTCCCACACTGGTACTAGCGAGGCCTTAAGCTGTGTAACTTCTGCATTCTGACCAGAGCAGGCACATTCAGCTTAGAATGGCCATTGACGTTAAATGCTTTAATCCATAGTCCTATTTAATCTATTGTGAAACAAAATCTAAACGACATAATAAAAAGTCAACCGCACCACGGATTCCCAGACAGTCTCCCACACTGGTACTAGCGAGGCCTTAAGCTGTGTAACTTCTGCGATCTGACGAGAGCAGGCACATTCAGCTTAGAATGGCCATTGACGTTAAATGCTTTAATCCATAGTACTTTTTAATCGATTGTGAAACAAAATCTAAACGACATAATAAAAAGTCAAGCGCACCACGGATTCCCAGACAGTCTCCCACACTGGTACTAGCGAGGCCTTAAGCTGTGTAACTTCTGCGATCTGACGAGAGCAGGCACATTCAGCTTAGAATGGCCATTGACATTAAATGCTTTAATCCATAGTCCTTTTTAATCGATTGTGAAACAAAATCTAAACGACATAATAAAAAGTCAACCGCACCACGGATTCCCAGACAGTCTCCCACTCTGGTACTAGCGAGGCCTTAAGCTGTGTAACTTCTGCGATCTGACGAGAGCAGGCACATTCAGCTTAGAATGGCAATTGACGTTATATGCTTTCATCCATAGTCCTATTTAATCTATTGTGAAACAAAATCTAAACGACATAATAAAAAGTCAACCGCACCACGGATTCCCAGACAGTCTCCCACACTGGTACTAGCGAGGCGTTAAGCTGTGTAACTTCTGCGATCTAACTAGAGCAGGCACATTCAGCTTAGAATGGCCATTGACATCAAAATGCTTTAATCCATAGTCCTTTTTAATCGATTGTGAAACAAAATCGAAACGACATAATAAAAAGTCAACCGCACCACGGATTCCCAGACAGTCTCCCACACTGGTACTAGCGAGGCCTTAAGCTGTGTAACTTCTGCGATCTGACGAGAGCAGGCACATTCAGCTTAGAATGGCCTTTGACATTAAAAGACTTAATCCATAGTCCTATTTAATCGATTGTGAAACAAAATCTAAACGACATAATAAAAATTCAATTGCACCACTGATTCCCAGACAGTCTCCCACACTGGTACTAGCGAGGCCTTAAGCTGTGTAACTTCTGCATTCTGACCAGAGCAGGCACATTCAGCTTAGAATGGCCATTGACGTTAAATGCTTTAATCCATAGTCCTATTTAATCTATTGTGAAACAAAATCTAAACGACATAATAAAAAGTCAACCGCACCACGGATTCCCAGACAGTCTCCCACACTGGTACTAGCGAGGCCTTAAGCTGTGTAACTTCTGCGATCTGACGAGAGCAGGCACATTCAGCTTAGAATGGCCATTGACGTTAAATGCTTTAATCCATAGTACTTTTTAATCGATTGTGAAACAAAATCTAAACGACATAATAAAAAGTCAAGCGCACCACGGATTCCCAGACAGTCTCCCACACAGGTACTAGCGAGGCCTTAAGCTGTGTAACTTCTGCGATCTGACGAGAGCAGGCACATTCAGCTTAGAATGGCCATTGACATTAAATGCTTTAATCCATAGTCCTTTTTAATCGATTGTGAAACAAAATCTAAACGACATAATAAAAAGGCAACCGCACCACGGATTCCCAGACAGTCTCCCACACTGGTACTAGCGAGGCCTTAAGCTGTGTAACTTCTGCGATCTGACGAGAGCAGGCACATTCAGCTTAGAATGGCCATTGACGTTAAATGCTTTAATCCATAGTCCTATTTAATCTATTGTGAAACAAAATCTAAACGACATAATAAAAAGTCAAACGCACCACGGATTCCCAGACAGTCTCCCACACTGGTACTAGCGAGGCGTTAAGATGTGTAACTTCTGCGATCTAACGAGAGCAGGCACATTCAGCTTAGAATGGCCTTTGGCATTAAATGCTTTAATCCATAGTCCTTTTTAATCGATTGTGAAACAAAATCTAAACGACATAATAAAAAGTCAACCGCACCACCGATTCCCAGACAGTCTCCCACACTGGTACTAGCGAGGCCTTAAGCTGTGTAACTTCTGCGATCTGACGAGAGCAGGCACATTCAGCTTAGAATGGCCATTGACATTAAAAGCCTTAATCCATAGTCCTATTTAATCTATTGTGAAATAAAATCTAAACAACATAATAAAAAGTCAACCGCACCACGGATTCCCAGACAGTCTCCCACACTGGTACTAGCGAGGCCTTAAGCTGTGTAACTTCTGCGATCTGACGAGAGCAGGCACATTCAGCTTAGAATGGCCATTGACATTAAATGCTTTAATCCATAGTCCTTTTTAATCGATTGTGAAACAAAATCTAAACGACATAATAAAAAGTAAACCGCACCACGGATTCCCAGACAGTCTCCCACACTGGTACTAGCGAGGCCTTAAGCTGTGTAACTTCTGCGATCTGACGAGAGCAGGCACATTCAGCTTAGAATGGCCATTGACATAAAATGCTTTAATCCATAGTCCTTTTTAATCGATTGTGAAACAAAATCTAAACGACATAATAAAAAGTCAACCGCACCACGGATTCCCAGACAGTCTCCCACACTGGTACTAGCGAGGCCTTAAGCTGTGTAACTTCTGTGATCTGACGAGAGCAGGCACATTCAGCTTAGAATGGCCATTGACACTAAATGCTTTAATCCATAGTCCTTTTTAATCGATTGTGAAACAAAATCTAAACGACATAATAAAAAGGCAACCGCACCACGGATTCCCAGACAGTCTCCCACACTGGTACTAGCGAGGCCTTAAGCTGTGTAACTTCTGCGATCTGACGAGAGCAGGGACATTCAGCTTAGAATGACCATTGACATTAAATGCTTTAATCCATAGTCCTTTTTAATCGATTGTGAAACAAAATCTAAACGACATAATAAAAATTAAACCGCACCACGGATTCCCAGACAGTCTCCCACACTGGTACTAGCAAGGCCTTAAGCTGTGTAACTTCTGCGTTCTGACGAGAGCAGGCACATTCAGCTTAGAATGGCCATTGACGTTAAATGCTTTAATCCATAGTCCTATTTAATCTATTGTGAAACAAAATCTAAACGACATAATAAAAAGTCAACCGCACCACGGATTCCCAGACAGTCTCCCACACTGGTACTAGCGAGGCCTTAAGCTGTGTAACTTCTGCGATCTGACGAGAGCAGGCACATTCAGCTTAGAATGGCCATTGACATTAAATGCTTTAATCCATAGTCCTTTTTAATCGATTGTGAAACAAAATCTAAACGACATAATAAAAAGTCAACCGCACCACGGATTCCCAGACAGTCTCCCACACTGGTACTAGCGAGGCCTTAAGCTGTGTAACTTCTGCGATCTGACGATAGCAGGCACATTCAGCTTAGAATGGCCATTGACACTAAATGCTTTAATCCATAGTCCTTTTTAATCGATTGTGAAACAAAATCTAAACGACATAATAAAAAGGCAACCGCACCACGGATTCCCAGACAGTCTCCCACACTGGTACTAGCGAGGCCTTAAGCTGTGTAACTTCTGCGATCTGACGAGAGCAGGGACATTCAGCTTAGAATGACCATTGACATTAAATGCTTTAATCCATAGTCCTTTTTAATCGATTGTGAAACAAAATCTAAACGACATAATAAAAATTCAACCGCACCACGGATTCCCAGACAGTCTCCCACACTGGTACTAGCGAGGCCTTAAGCTGTGTAACTTCTGCGTTCTGACGAGAGCAGGCACATTCAGCTTAGAATGGCCATTGGCGTTAAAAGTTTTAATCCATAGTCCTATTTAATCTATTGTGAAACAAAATCTAAACGACATAATAAAAAGTCAGCCGCACCACGGATTCCCAGACAGTCTCCCAGACTGGTATTAGCGAGGCCTTAAGCTGTGTAACTTCTGCGATCTGACGAGAGCAGGCACATTCAGCTTAGAATGGCCATTGACATTAAATGCTTTAATCCATAGTCCTTTTTAATCGATTGTGAAGCAAAATCTAAACGACATAATAAAAAGAAAACCGCACCACGGATTCCCAGACAGTCTCCCACACTGGTACTAGCGAGGCCTTAAGCTGTGTAACTTCTGCGATCTGACGAGAGCAGGGACATTCAGCTTAGAATGGCCATTGACATTAAATGCTTTAATCCATAGTCCTTTTTAATCGATTGTGAAACAAAATCTAAATGACATAATAAAAAGTCAACCGCACCACGGATTCCCAGACAGTCTCCCACACTGGTACTAGCGAGGCCTTAAGCTGTGTAACTTCTGCGATCTGACGAGAGCAGGCACATTCAGCTTAGAACGGCCATTGACGTTAAATGCTTTAATCCATAGTCCTATTTAATCTATTGTGAAACAAAATCTAAACGACATAATAAAAAGTCAACCGCACCACAGATTCCCAGACAGTCTCCCACACTAGTACTAGCGAGGCGTTAAGCTGTGTAACTTCTGCGATCTAACGAGAGCAGGCACATTCAGCTTAGAATGGCCATTGGCATTAAATGCTTTAATCCATAGTCCTTTTTAATCGATTGTGAAACAAAATCTAAACGACATAATAAAAAGTCAAACGCACCACGGATTCCCAGACAGTCTCTCACACTGGTACTAGCGAGGCCTTAAGCTGTGTAACTTCTGCGATCTGACGAGAGCAGGCACATTCAGCTTAGAATGGCCATTGACATTAAAAACCTTAATCCATAGTCCTATTTAATCTATTGTGAAATAAAATCTAAACAACATAATAAAAAGTCAACCGCACCACGGATTCACAGACAGTCTCCCACACTGGTACTAGCGAGGCCTTAAGCTGTGTAACTTCTGCGATCTGACGAGAGCAGGCACATTCAGCTTAGAATGGCCATTGACATTAAATGCTTTAATCCATAGTCCTTTTTAATCGATTGTGAAACAAAATCTAAACGACATAATAAAAAGTCAACCGCACCACGGATTCCCAGACAGTCTCCCACTCTGGTACTAGCGAGGCCTTAAGCTGTGTAACTTCTGCGATCTGACGAGAGCAGGCACATTCAGCTTAGAATGGCAATTGACGTTATATGCTTTCATCCATAGTCCTATTTAATCTATTGTGAAACAAAATCTAAACGACATAATAAAAAGTCAACCGCACCACAGATTCCCAGACAGTCTCCCACACTAGTACTAGCGAGGCGTTAAGCTGTGTAACTTCTGCGATCTAACGAGAGCAGGCACATTCAGCTTAGAATGGCCATTGGCATTAAATGCTTTAATCCATAGTCCTTTTTAATCGATTGTGAAACAAAATCTAAACGACATAATAAAAAGTCAAACGCACCACGGATTCCCAGACAGTCTCCCACACTGGTACTAGCGAGGCCTTAAGCTGTGTAACTTCTGCGATCTGACGAGAGCAGGCACATTCAGCTTAGAATGGCCATTGACATTAAAAGCCTTAATCCATAGTCCTATTTAATCTATTGTGAAATAAAATCTAAACAACATAATAAAAAGTCAACCGCACCACGGATTCACAGACAGTCTCCCACACTGGTACTAGCGAGGCCTTAAGCTGTGTAACTTCTGCGATCTGACGAGAGCAGGCACATTCAGCTTAGAATGGCAATTGACGTTATATGCTTTCATCCATAGTCCTATTTAATCTATTGTGAAACAAAATCTAAACGACATAATAAAAAGTCAACCGCACCACGGATTCCCAGACAGTCTCCCACACTGGTACTAGCTGAGGCGTTAAGCTGTGTAACTTTTGCGATCTAACTAGAGCAGGCACATTCAGCTTAGAATGGCCATTGACATTAAATGCTTTAATCCATAGTCCTTTTTAATCGATTGTGAAACAAAATCGAAACGACATAATAAAAATTAAACCGCACCACGGATTCCCAGACAGTCTCCCACACTGGTACTAGCGAGGCCTTAAGCTGTGTAACTTCTGCGATCTGACGAGAGCAGGCACATTCAGCTTAGAATGGCCTTTGACATTAAAAGCCTTAATCCATAGTCCTATTTAATCTATTGTGAAACAAAATCTAAACAACATAATAAAAAGGCAACCGCACCACGGATTCCCAGACAGTCTCCCACACTGGTACTAAGGAGGCCTTAAGCTGTGTAACTTCTGCGATCTGACGAGAGCAGGGACATTCAGCTTAGAATGGCCATTGACATTAAAGGCTTTAATCCATAGTCCTTTTTAATCGATTGTGAAACAAAATCTAAACGACATAATAAAAATTCAACCGCACCACGGATTCCCAGACAGTCTCCCACACTGGTACTAGCGAGGCCTTAAGCTGTGTAACTTCTGCGATCTGACGAGAGCAGGCACATTCAGCTTAGAAAGGCCATTGACATTAAATGCTTTAATCCATAGTACTTTTTAATCGATTGTGAAACAAAATCTAAACGACATA
Source organism: Rhinoderma darwinii (assembly GCF_050947455.1). Taxonomy (NCBI): domain Eukaryota; kingdom Metazoa; phylum Chordata; class Amphibia; order Anura; family Rhinodermatidae; genus Rhinoderma; species Rhinoderma darwinii. Next base: position 24,944 of record NW_027463648.1, read on the forward strand.
ATAAAAAGTCAACCGCACCACGGATTCCCAGACAGTCTCCCACACTGGTACTAGCGAGGCCTTAAGCTGTGTAACTTCTGCGATCTGACGAGAGCAGGCACATTCAGCTTAGAAGGGCCATTGACATCAAAAAATGCTTTAATCCATAGTCCTTTTTAATCGATTGTGAAACAAAATCTAAACGACATAATAAAAAGTCAACCGCACCACGGATTCCCAGACAGTCTCCCACACTGGTACTAGCGAGGCCTTAAGCTGTGTAACTTCTGCGATCTGACGAGAGCAGGCACATTCAGCTTAGAATGACCATTGACATTAAAAGCCTTAATCCATAGTCCTATTTAATCTATTGTGAAACAAAATCTAAACAACATAATAAAAAGTCAACCGCACCACGGATTCCCAGACAGTCTCCCACACTGGTACTAGCGAGGCCTTAAGCTGTGTAACTTCTGCGATCTGACGAGAGTAGGGACATTCAGCTTAGAATGGCCATTGACATTAAAGGCTTTAATCCATAGTCCTTTTTAATCGATTGTGAAACAAAATCTAAACGACATAATAAAAATTCAACCGCACCACGGATTCCCAGACAGTCTCCCACACTGGAACTAGCAAGGCCTTAAGCTGTGTAACTTCTGCGTTCTGACCAGAGCAGGCACATTCAGCTTAGAATGGCCATTGACGTTAAATGCTTTAATCCATAGTCCTATTTAATCTATTGTGAAACAAAATCTAAACGACATAATAAAAAGTCAACCGCACCACGGATTCCCAGACAGTCTCCCACACTGGTACTAGCGAGGCCTTAAGCTGTGTAACTTCTGCGATCTGACGAGAGCAGGCACATTCAGCTTAGAATGGCCATTGACATTAAATGCTTTAATGCATAGTACTTTTTAATCGATTGTGAAACAAAATCTAAACGACATAATAAAAAGTCAACCGCACCACGGATTCCCAGACAGTCTCCCACACTGGTACTAGCGAGGCCTTAAGCTGTGTAACTTCTGCGATCTGACGAGAGCAGGTACATTCAGCTTAGAATGGCCATTGACATCAAAAAATGCTTTAATCCATAGTCCTTTTTAATCGATTGTGAAACAAAATCTAAACGACATAATAAAAAGTCAACCGCACCACGGATTCCCAGACAGTCTCCCACACTGGTACTAGCGAGGCCTTAAGCTGTGTAACTACTGCAATCTGACCAGAGCAGGGACATTCAGCTTAGAATAGCCATTGACATTAAATGCTTTAATCCATAGTCCTTTTTAATCGATTGTGAAACAAAATCTAAACGACATAATAAAAATTCAACCGCACCACGGATTCCCAGACAGTCTCCCACACTGGTACTAGCGAGGCCTTAAGCTGTGTAACTTCTGCGATCTGACGAGAGCAGGCACATTCAGCTTAGAATGGCCATTGACGTTAAATGCTTTAATCCATAGTCCTATTTAATCTATTGTGAAACAAAATCTAAACGACATAATAAATAGTCAACCGCACCACGGATTCCCAGACAGTCTCTCACACTGGTACTAGCGAGGCGTTAAGCTGTGTAACTTCTGCGATCTGACGAGAGCAGGGACATTCAGCTTAGAATGGCCATTGACATTAAATGCTTTAATCCATAGTCCTATTTAATCTATTGTGAAACAAAATCTAAACGACATAATAAAAAGTCAACCACACCACAGATTCCCAGACAGTCTCCCACACTGGTACTAGCGAGGATTTAAGCTGTGTAACTTCTGCGATCTGACGAGAGCAGGGACATTCAGCTTAGAATGGCCATTAACATTAGATGCTTTAATCCATAGTCCTTTTTAATCGATTGTGAAACAAAATCTAAACGACATAATAAAAAGTCAACCGCACCACGGATTCCCAGACAGTCTCCCAAACTGGTACTAGCGAGGCCTTAAGCTGTGTAACTTCTGTGATCTGACGAGAGCAGGCACATTCAGCTTAGAATGGCCATTGACATTAAATGCTTTAATCCATAGTCCTATTTAATCTATTGTGAAACAAAATCTAAACGACATAATAAAAAGTCAACCACACCACAGATTCCCAGACAGTCTCCCACACTGGTACTAGCGAGGATTTAAGCTGTGTAACTTCTGCGATCTGACGAGAGCAGGGACATTCAGCTTAGAATGGCCATTAACATTAGATGCTTTAATCCATAGTCCTTTTTAATCGATTGTGAAACAAAATCTAAACGACATAATAAAAAGTCAACCGCACCACGGATTCCCAGACAGTCTCCCAAACTGGTACTAGCGAGGCCTTAAGCTGTGTAACTTCTGCGATCTGACGAGAGCAGGGGCATTCAGCTTAGAATGGCCATTGACATTAAATGCTTTAATCCATAGTCCTTTTTAATCGATTGTGAAACAAAATCTAAACGACATAATAGAAATTCAACCGCACCACGGATTCCCAGACAGTCTCCCACACTGGTACTAGCGAGGCCTTAAGCTGTGTAACTTCTGCGTTCTGATGAGAGAAGGCACATTCAGCTTAGAATGGCCATTGACGTTAAATGCTTTAATCCATAGTCCTATTTAATCTATTGTGAAAAAAAATCTAAACGACATAATAAAAAGTCAACCGCACCACGGATTCCCAGACAGTCTCCCACACTGGTACTAGCGAGGCGTTAAGCTGTGTAACTTCTGCGATCTAACGAGAGCAGGCACATTCAGCTTAGAATGGCCATTGACATTAAATGCTTTAATCCATAGTCCATTTTAATCGATTGTGAAACAAAATCTAAATGACATAATAAAAATGCAATTACACCACGGATTCCCAGACAGTCTCCCACACTGGTACTAGCGAGGCCTTAAGCTGTGTAACTTCTGCGTTCGGACGAGAGCAGGCACATTCAGCTTAGAATGGCCATTGACATTAAATGCTTTAATCCATAGTCCATTTTAATCGATTGTGAAACAAAATCTAAACGACATAATAAAAAGTCAACCGCACCACGGATTCCCAGACAGTCTCCCACACTGGTACTAGCGAGGCCTTAAGCTGTGTAACTTCTGCGTTCGGACGAGAGCAGGCACATTCAGCTTAGAATGGCCATTGACGTTAAACGCTTTAATCCATAGTCCTATTTAATCTATTGTGAAACAAAATCTAAACGACATAATAAAAAGTCAACCGCACCACGGATTCCCAGACAGTCTCCCACACTGGTACTAGTGAGGCGTTAAGCTGTGTAACTTCTGCGATCTAACGAGAGCAGGCACATTCAGCTTAGAATGGCCATTGACAGTAAATGCTTTAATCCATGGTCCTTTTTAATCGATTGTGAAACAAAATCTAAACGACATAATAAAAAGTCAACCGCACCACGGATTACTAGCGAGGCCTTACACTGGTACTAGCGAGGCCTTAAGCTGTGTAACTTCTGCGATCTGACGAGAGCAGGCACATTCAGCTTAGAACGGCCATTGACATTAAAAGCCTTAATCCATAGTCCTATTTAATCTATTGTGAAACAAAATCTAAACGACATAATAAAAAGTCAACCGCACCACGGATTCCCAGACAGTCGCCCACACTGGTACTAGCGAGGCGTTAAGCTGTGTAACTTCTGCGATCTAACGAGAGCAGGGACATTCAGCTTAGAATGGCCATTGACATTAAAGGCTTTAATCCATAGTCCTTTTTAATCGATTGTGAAACAAAATCTAAACGACATAATAAAAATTCAACCGCACCACGGATTCCCAGACAGTCTCCCACACTGGTACTAGCGAGGCCTTAAGCTGTGTAACTTCTGCGTTCTGACCAGAGCAGGCACATTCAGCTTAGAATGGCCATTGACGTTAAATGCTTTAATCCATAGTCCTATTTAATCTATTGTGAAACAAAATCTAAACGACATAATAAAAAGTCAACCGCACCACGGATTCCCAGACAGTCTCCCACACTGGTACTAGCGAGGCCTTAAGCTGTGTAACTTCTGCGATCTGACGAGAGAAGGCACATTCAGCTTAGAATGGCCATTGACATTAAATGCTTTAATCCATAGTCCTTTTTAATCGATTGTGAAACAAAATCTAAACGACGTAATAAAAAGTCAACCGCACCACGGATTCCCAGACAGTCTCCCACACTGGTACTAGCAAGGCCTTAAGCTGTGTAACTTCTGCGATCTGACGAGAGCAGGGACATTCAGCTTAGAATGGCCATTGACATTAAATCCTTTAATCCATAGTCCTTTTTAATCGATTGTGAAACAAAATCTAAACGACATAATAAAAAGTCAACCGCACCACGGATTCCCAGACAGTCTCCCACACTGGTACTAGCGAGGCCTTAAGCTGTGTAACTTCTGCGATCTGACGAGAGCAGGGACATTCAGCTTAAAATGGCCATTGACATTAAATGCTTTAATCCATAGTCCTTTTTAATCGATTGTGAAACAAAATCTAAACTACATAATAAAAATTCAACCGCACCACGGATTCCCAGACAGTCTCCCACACTGGTACTAGCGAGGCCTTAAGCTGTGTAACTTCTGCGTTCTGACGAGAGAAGGGACATTCAGCTTAGAATGGCCATTGACGTTAAATCCTTTAATCCATAGTCCTTTTTAATCGATTGTGAAACAAAATCGAAACGACATAATAAAAAGTCAACCGCACCACAGATTCCCAGACAGTCTCCCACACTGGTACTAGCGAGGCCTTAAGCTGTGTAACTTCTGCGATCTGACGAGAGCAGTCACATTCAGCTTAGAATTGCCATTGACATTAAAACCCTTAATCCATAGTCCTATTTAATCTATTGTGAAACAAAATCTAACCAACATAATAAAAAGTCAACCGCACCACGGATTCCCAGACAGTCTCCCACACTGGTACTAGCGAGGCCTTAAGCTGTGTAACTTCTGCGATCTGACGAGAGCAGGGACATTCAGCTTAGAATGGCCATTGACATTAAATGCTTTAATCCATAGTCTTTTTTAATCGATTGTGAAACAAAATCTAACCAACATAATAAAAATTCAACCGCACCACGGATTCCCAGACAGTCTCCCACACTGGTACTAGCGAGGCCTTAAGCTGTGTAACTTCTGCGTTCTGACGAGAGCAGGCACATTCAGCTTAGAATGGCCATTGACATTAAATGCTTTAATCCATAGTCTTTTTTAATCTATTGTGAAACAAAATCTAACCAACATAATAAAAATTCAACCGCACCACGGATTCCCAGACAGTCTCCCACACTGGTACTAGCGAGGCCTTAAGCTGTGTAACTTCTGCGATCTGACGAGAGCAGGGACATTCAGCTTAGAATGGCCATTGACATTAAATGCTTTAATCCATAGTCTTTTTTAATCTATTGTGAAACAAAATCTAACCAACATAATAAAAATTCAACCGCACCACGGATTCCCAGACAGTCTCCCACACTGGTACTAGCGAGGCCTTAAGCTGTGTAACTTCTGCGTTCTGACGAGAGCAGGCACATTCAGCTTAGAATGGCTATTGACGTTAAATGTTTTAATCCATAGTCCTATTTAATCTATTGTGAAACAAAATCTAAACGACATAATAAAAAGTCAACCGCACCACGGATACCCAGACAGTCTCCCACACTGGTACTAGCGAGGCCTTAAGCTGTGTAACTTCTGCGATCTGACGAGAGCAGGTACATTCAGCTTAGAATGGCCATTGAGATTAAATGCTTTAATCCATAGTCCTTTTTAATCGATTGTGAAACAAAATCTAAACGACATAATAAAAAGAAAACCGCACCACGGATTCCCAGACAGTCTCCCACACTGGTACTAGCGAGGCCTTAAACTGTGCAACTTCTGCGATCTGACGAGAGCAGGGACATTCAGCTTAGAATGGCCATTGACATTAAATGCTTTAATCCATAGTCCTTTTTAATCGATTGTGAAACAAAATCTAAACGTCATAATAAAAAGTCAACCGCACCACGGATTCCCAGACAGTCTCCCACACTTGTACTAGCGAGGCCTTAAGCTGTGCAACTTCTGCGATCTGACGAGAGCAGGGACATTCAGCTTAGAATGGCCTTTGACATTAAATACTTTAATCCATAGTCCTATTTAATCTATTGTGACACAAAATCTAAACGACATAATAAAATGTCAACCGCACCACAGATTCCCAGACAGTCTCCCACACTAGTACTAGCGAGGCGTTAAGCTGTGTAATTTCTGCGATCTAACGAGAGCAGGCACATTCAGCTTAGAATGGCCATTGGCATTAAATGCTTTAATCCATAGTCCTTTTTAATCGATTGTGAAACAAAATCTAAACGACATAATAAAAAGTCAAACGCACCACGGATTCCCAGACAGTCTCCCACACTGGTACTAGGGAGGCCTTAAGCTGTGTAACTTCTGCGATCTGACGAGAGCAGGGACATTCAGCTTAGAATGGCAATTGACATTAAAGGCTTTAATCCATAGTCCTTTTTAATCGATTGTGAAACAAAATCTAAACGACATAATAAAAATTCAACCGCACCACGGATTCCCAGACAGTCTCCCACACTGGTACTAGCGAGGCCTTAAGCTGTGTAATTTCTGCGATCTGACGAGAGCAGGCACATTCAGCTTAGAATGGCCATTGACCTTAAATGCTTTAATCCATAGTCCTTTTTAATCGATTGTGAAACAAAATCTAAACGACATAATAAAAAGTCAACCGCACCACGGATTCCCAGACAGTCTCCCACACTGGTACTAGCGAGGCCTTAAGCTGTGTAACTTCTGCGATCTGACGAGAGCAGGGACAATCAGCTTAGAATGGCCATTGACATTAAATGCTTTAATCCATAGTCTTTTTTAATCGATTGTGAAACAAAATCTAACCAACATAATAAAAATTCAACCGCACCACGGATTCCCAGACAGTCTCCCACACTGGTACTAGCGAGGCCTTAAGCTGTGTAACTTCTGCGTTCTGACGAGAGCAGGCACATTCAGCTTAGAATGGCCATTGACATTAAATGCTTTAATCCATAGTCTTTTTTAATCTATTGTGAAACAAAATCTAACCAACATAATAAAAATTCAACCGCACCACGGATTCCCAGACAGTCTCCCACACTGGTACTAGCGAGGCCTTAAGCTGTGTAACTTCTGCGATCTGACGAGAGCAGGGACATTCAGCTTAGAATGGCCATTGACATTAAATGCTTTAATCCATAGTCTTTTTTAATCTATTGTGAAACAAAATCTAACCAACATAATAAAAATTCAACCGCACCACGGATTCCCAGACAGTCTCCCACACTGGTACTAGCGAGGCCTTAAGCTGTGTAACTTCTGCGTTCTGACGAGAGCAGGCACATTCAGCTTAGAATGGCCATTGACGTTAAATGTTTTAATCCATAGTCCTATTTAATCTATTGTGAAACAAAATCTAAACGACATAATAAAAAGTCAACCGCACCACGGATACCCAGACAGTCTCCCACACTGGTACTAGCGAGGCCTTAAGCTGTGTAACTTCTGCGATCTGACGAGAGCAGGTACATTCAGCTTAGAATGGCCATTGAGATTAAATGCTTTAATCCATAGTCCTTTTTAATCGATTGTGAAACAAAATCTAAACGACATAATAAAAAGAAAACCGCACCACGGATTCCCAGACAGTCTCCCACACTGGTACTAGCGAGGCCTTAAACTGTGCAACTTCTGCGATCTGACGAGAGCAGGGACATTCAGCTTAGAATGGCCATTGACATTAAATGCTTTAATCCATAGTCCTTTTTAATCGATTGTGAAACAAAATCTAAACGTCATAATAAAAAGTCAACCGCACCACGGATTCCCAGACAGTCTCCCACACTTGTACTAGCGAGGCCTTAAGCTGTGCAACTTCTGCGATCTGACGAGAGCAGGGACATTCAGCTTAGAATGGCCATTGACATTAAATACTTTAATCCATAGTCCTATTTAATCTATTGTGACACAAAATCTAAACGACATAATAAAATGTCAACCGCACCACAGATTCCCAGACAGTCTCCCACACTAGTACTAGCGAGGCGTTAAGCTGTGTAATTTCTGCGATCTAACGAGAGCAGGCACATTCAGCTTAGAATGGCCATTGGCATTAAATGCTTTAATCCATAGTCCTTTTTAATCGATTGTGAAACAAAATCTAAACGACATAATAAAAAGTCAAACGCACCACGGATTCCCAGACAGTCTCCCACACTGGTACTAGGGAGGCCTTAAGCTGTGTAACTTCTGCGATCTGACGAGAGCAGGGACATTCAGCTTAGAATGGCAATTGACATTAAAGGCTTTAATCCATAGTCCTTTTTAATCGATTGTGAAACAAAATCTAAACGACATAATAAAAATTCAACCGCACCACGGATTCCCAGACAGTCTCCCACACTGGTACTAGCGAGGCCTTAAGCTGTGTAATTTCTGCGATCTGACGAGAGCAGGCACATTCAGCTTAGAATGGCCATTGACCTTAAATGCTTTAATCCATAGTCCTTTTTAATCGATTGTGAAACAAAATCTAAACGACATAATAAAAAGTCAACCGCACCACGGATTCCCAGACAGTCTCCCACACTGGTACTAGCGAGGCCTTAAGCTGTGTAACTTCTGCGATCTGACGAGAGCAGGCACATTCAGCTTAGAATGGCCATTGACATTAAATGCTTTAATCCATAGTCCTTTTTAATCGATTGTGAAACAAAATCTAAACGACATAATAAAAAGTCAACCGCACCACGGATTCCCAGACAGTCTCCCACTCTGGTACTAGCGAGGCCTTAAGCTGTGTAACTTCTGCGATCTGACGAGAGCAGGCACATTCAGCTTAGAATGGCAATTGACGTTATATGCTTTCATCCATAGTCCTATTTAATCTATTGTGAAACAAAATCTAAACGACATAATGAAAAGTCAACCGCACCACGGATTCCCAGACAGTCTCCCACACTGGTACTAGCGAGGCGTTAAGCTGTGTAACTTCTGCGATCTAACTAGAGCAGGCACATTCAGCTTAGAATGGCCATTGACATCAAAATGCTTTAATCCATAGTCCTTTTTAATCGATTGTGAAACAAAATCTAAACGACATAATAAAAAGTCAACCACACCACGGATTCCCAGACAGTCTCCCACACTGGTACTAGCGAGGCCTTAAGCTGTGTAACTTCTGCGATCTGACGAGAGCAGGGACATTCAGCTTAGAATGGCCATTGACATTAAAAGCCTTAATCCATAGTCCTATTTAATCTATTGTGAAACAAAATCTAAACAACATAATAAAAAGTCAACCGCGCCACGGATTCCCAGACAGTCTCCCACACTGGTACTAGGGAGGCCTTAAGCTGTGTAACTTCTGCGATCTGACGAGAGCAGGGACATTCAGCTTAGAATGGCAATTGACATTAAAGGCTTTAATCCATAGTCCTTTTTAATCGATTGTGAAACAAAATCTAAACGACATAATAAAAATTCAACCGCACCACGGATTCCCAGACAGTCTCCCACACTGGTACTAGCGAGGCCTTAAGCTGTGTAACCTCTGCGATCTGACGAGAGCAGGCACATTCAGCTTAGAATGGCCATTGACCTTAAATGCTTTAATCCATAGTCCTTTTTAATCGATTGTGAAACAAAATCTAAACGACATAATAAAAAGTCAACCGCACCACGGATTCCCAGACAGTCTCCCACACTGGTACTAGCGAGGCCTTAAGCTGTGTAATTTCTACGATCTGACGAGAGCAGGGACATTCAGCTTAGAATGGCCATTGACATTAAATGCTTTAATCCATAGTCCTTTTTAATCGATTGTGAAACAAAATCTAAACGACATAATAAAAATTCTACCGCACCACGGATTCCCAGACAGTCTCCCACACTGGTACTAGCGAGGCCTTAAGCTGTGTAACTTCTGCGATCTGACGAGAGCAGGCACATTCAGCTTAGAATGGCCATTGACATTAAATGCTTTAATCCATAGTCCTTTTTAATCGATTGTGAAACAAAATCTAAACGACGTAATAAAAAGTCAACCGCACCACGGATTCCCAGACAGTCTCCCACACTGGTACTAGCGAGGCCTTAAGCTGTGTAACTTCTGCGATCTGACGAGAGCAGGGACATTCAGCTTAGAATGGCCATTGACATTAAATGCTTTAATCCATAGTCCTTTTTAATCGATTGTGAAACAAAATCTAAACGACATAATAAAAAGTCAACCGCACCACGGATTCCCAGACAGTCTCCCACACTGGTACTAGCGAGGCCTTAAGCTGTGTAACTTCTGCGATCTGACGAGAGCAGGGACATTCAGCTTAAAATGGCCATTGACATTAAATGCTTTAATCCATAGTCCTTTTTAATCGATTGTGAAACAAAATCTAAACTACATAATAAAAATTCAACCGCACCACGGATTCCCAGACAGTCTCCCACACTGGTACTAGCGAGGCCTTAAGCTGTGTAACTTCTGCGTTCTGACGAGAGAAGGCACATTCAGCTTAGAATGGCCATTGACGATAAATCCTTTAATCCATAGTCCTTTTTAATCGATTGTGAAACAAAATCGAAACGACATAATAAAAAGTCAACCGCACCACAGATTCCCAGACAGTCTCTCACACTGGTACTAGCGAGGCCTTAAGCTGTGTAACTTCTGCGATCTGACGAGAGCAGTCACATTCAGCTTAGAATTGCCATTGACATTAAAACCCTTAATCCATAGTCCTATTTAATCTATTGTGAAACAAAATCTAACCAACATAATAAAAAGTCAACCACACCACGGATTCCCAGACAGTCTCCCACACTGGTACTAGCGAGGCCTTAAGCTGTGTAACTTCTGCGATCTGACGAGAGCAGGGACATTCAGCTTAGAATGGCCATTGACTTTAAATGCTTTAATCCATAGTCTTTTTTAATCGATTGTGAAACAAATCTAAACGACATAATAAAAATTCAACCACACCACGGATTCCCAGACAGTCTCCCACACTGGTACTAGCGAGGCCTTAAGCTGTGTAACTTCTGCGTTCTGACGAGAGCAGGCACATTCAGCTTAGAATGGCCATTGACGTTAAATGTTTTAATCCATAGTCCTATTTAATCTATTGTGAAACAAAATCTAAACGACATAATAAAAAGTCAACCGCACCACGGATACCCAGACAGTCTCCCACACTGGTACTAGCGAGGCCTTAAGCTGTGTAACTTCTGCGATCTGACGAGAGCAGGTACATTCAGCTTAGAATGGCCATTGACATTAAATGCTTTAATCCATAGTCCTTTTTAATCGATTGTGAAACAAAATCTAAACGACATAATAAAAAGAAAACCGCACCACGGATTCCCAGACAGTCTCCCACACTGGTACTAGCGAGGCCTTAAACTGTGCAACTTCTGCGATCTGACGAGAGCAGGGACATTCAGCTTAGAATGGCCATTGACCTTAAATGCTTTAATCCATAGTCCTTTTTAATCGATTGTGAAACAAAATCTAAACGACATAATAAAAAGTCAACCGCACCACGGATTCCCAGACAGTCTCCCACACTGGTACTAGCGAGGCCTTAAGCTGTGTAATTTCTGCGATCTGACGAGAGCAGGGACATTCAGCTTAGAATGGCCATTGACATTAAATGCTTTAATCCATAGTCCTTTTTAATCGATTGTGAAACAAAATCTAAACGACATAATAAAAATTCTACCGCACCACGGATTCCCAGACAGTCTCCCACACTGGTACTAGCGAGGCCTTAAGCTGTGTAACTTCTGCGATCTGACGAGAGCAGGCACATTCAGCTTAGAATGGCCATTGACGTTATATGCTTTAATCCATAGTCCTATTTAATCTATTGTGAAACAAAATCTAAACGACATAACAAAAATCCAACCGCACCACGGATTCCCAGACAGTCTCCCACACTGGTACTAGCGAGGCGTTAAGCTGTGTAACTTCTGCGAACTAACGAGAGCAGGCACATGCAGCTTAGAATGGCCATTGACATTAAATGCTTTAATCCATAGTCCTTTTTAATCGATTGTGAAACAAAATCTAAACGACATAATAAAAAGTCAACCGCACCACGGATTCCCAGACAGTCTCCCACTCTGGTACTAGCGAGGCCTTAAGCTGTGTAACTTCTGCGATCTGACGAGAGCAGGCACATTCAGCTTAGAATGGCAATTGACGTTATATGCTTTCATCCATAGTCCTATTTAATCTATTGTGAAACAAAATCTAAACGACATAATAAAAAGTCAACCGCACCACGGATTCCCAGACAGTCTCCCACACTGGTACTAGCGAGGCGTTAAGCTGTGTAACTTCTGCGATCTAACTAGAGCAGGCACATTCAGCTTAGAATGGCCATTGACATCAAAATGCTTTAATCCATAGTCCTTTTTAATCGATTGTGAAACAAAATCTAAACGACATAATAAAAAGTCAACCACACCACGGATTCCCAGACAGTCTCCCACACTGGTACTAGCGAGGCCTTAAGCTGTGTAACTTCTGCGATCTGACGAGAGCAGGGACATTCAGCTTAGAATGGCCATTGACATTAAAAGCCTTAATCCATAGTCCTATTTAATCTATTGTGAAACAAAATCTAAACAACATAATAAAAAGTCAACCGCGCCACGGATTCCCAGACAGTCTCCCACACTGGTACTAGGGAGGCCTTAAGCTGTGTAACTTCTGCGATCTGACGAGAGCAGGGACATTCAGCTTAGAATGGCAATTGACATTAAAGGCTTTAATCCATAGTCCTTTTTAATCGATTGTGAAACAAAATCTAAACGACATAATAAAAATTCAACCGCACCACGGATTCCCAGACAGTCTCCCACACTGGTACTAGCGAGGCCTTAAGCTGTGTAACCTCTGCGATCTGACGAGAGCAGGCACATTCAGCTTAGAATGGCCATTGACCTTAAATGCTTTAATCCATAGTCCTTTTTAATCGATTGTGAAACAAAATCTAAACGACATAATAAAAAGTCAACCGCACCACGGATTCCCAGACAGTCTCCCACACTGGTACTAGCGAGGCCTTAAGCTGTGTAATTTCTGCGATCTGACGAGAGCAGGGACATTCAGCTTAGAATGGCCATTGACATTAAATGCTTTAATCCATAGTCCTTTTTAATCGATTGTGAAACAAAATCTAAACGACATAATAAAAATTCTACCGCACCACGGATTCCCAGACAGTCTCCCACACTGGTACTAGCGAGGCCTTAAGCTGTGTAACTTCTGCGATCTGACGAGAGCAGGCACATTCAGCTTAGAATGGCCATTGACGTTATATGCTTTAATCCATAGTCCTATTTAATCTATTGTGAAACAAAATCTAAACGACATAACAAAAATCCAACCGCACCACGGATTCCCAGACAGTCTCCCACACTGGTACTAGCGAGGCGTTAAGCTGTGTAACTTCTGCGAACTAACGAGAGCAGGCACATTCAGCTTAGAATGGCCATTGACATTAAATGCTTTAATCCATAGTCCTTTTTAATCGATTGTGAAACAAAATCTAAACGACATAATAAAAAGTCAACCGCACCACGGATTCCCAGCCAGTCTCCCACACTGGTACTAGCGAGGCCTTAAGCTGTGTAACTTCTGCATTCTGACCAGAGCAGGCACATTCAGCTTAGAATGGCCATTGACGTTAAATGCTTTAATCCATAGTCCTATTTAATCTATTGTGAAACAAAATCTAAACGACATAATAAAAAGTCAACCGCACCACGGATTCCCAGACAGTCTCCCACACTGGTACTAGCGAGGCCTTAAGCTGTGTAACTTCTGCGATCTGACGAGAGCAGGCACATTCAGCTTAGAATGGCCATTGACATCAAAAAATGTTTTAATTCATAGTCCTGTTTAATCGATTGTGAAACAAAATCTAAACGACATAATAAAAAGGCAACCGCACCACGGATTCCCAGACAGTCTCCCACACTGGTACTAGCGAGGCCTTAAGCTGTGTAACTTCTGCGATCTGACGAGAGCAGGCACATTCAGCTTAGAATGGCCATTGACGTTAAATGCTTTAATCCATAGTCCTATTTAATCTATTGTGAAACAAAATCTAAACGACATAATAAAAAGTCAAACGCACCACGGATTCCAAGACAGTCTCCCACACTAGTACTAGCGAGGCGTTAAGATGTGTAACTTCTGCGATCTAACGAGAGCAGGCACATTCAGCTTAGAATGGCCTTTGGCATTAAATGCTTTAATCCATAGTCCTTTTTAATCGATTGTGAAACAAAATCTAAACGACATAATAAAAAGTCAACCGCACCACCGATTCCCAGACAGTCTCCCACACTGGTACTAGCGAGGCCTTAAGCTGTGTAACTTCTGCGATCTGACGAGAGCAGGCACATTCAGCTTAGAATGGCCATTGACATTAAAAGCCTTAATCCATAGTCCTATTTAATCTATTGTGAAATAAAATCTAAACAACATAATAAAAAGTCAACCGCACCACGGATTCCCAGACAGTCTCCCACACTGGTACTAGCGAGGCCTTAAGCTGTGTAACTTCTGCGATCTGACGAGAGCAGGCACATTCAGCTTAGAATGGCCATTGACATTAAATGCTTTAATCCATAGTCCTTTTTAATCGATTGTGAAACAAAATCTAAACGACATAATAAAAAGTCAACCGCACCACGGATTCCCAGACAGTCTCCCACACTGGTACTAGCGAGGCCTTAAGCTGTGTAACTTCTGCGATCTGACGAGAGCAGGCACATTCAGCTTAGAATGGCCATTGACACTAAATGCTTTAATCCATAGTCCTTTTTAATCGATTGTGAAACAAAATCTAAACGACATAATAAAAAGGCAACCGCACCACGGATTCCCAGACAGTCTCCCACACTGGTACTAGCGAGGCCTTAAGCTGTGTAACTTCTGCGATCTGACGAGAGCAGGGACATTCAGCTTAGAATGACCATTGACATTAAATGCTTTAATCCATAGTCCTTTTTAATCGATTGTGAAACAAAATCTAAACTACATAATAAAAATTAAACCGCACCACGGATTCCCAGACAGTCTCCCACACTGGTACTAGCAAGGCCTTAAGCTGTGTAACTTCTGCGTTCTGACGAGAGCAGGCACATTCAGCTTAGAATGGCCATTGACGTTAAATGCTTTAATCCATAGTCCTATTTAATCTATTGTGAAACAAAATCTAAACGACATAATAAAAAGTCAACCGCACCACGGATTCCCAGACAGTCTCCCACACTGGTACTAGCGAGGCCTTAAGCTGTGTAACTTCTGCGATCTGACGAGAGCAGGCACATTCAGCTTAGAATGGCCATTGACATTAAATGCTTTAATCCATAGTCCTTTTTAATCGATTGTGAAACAAAATCTAAACGACATAATAAAAAGTCAACCGCACCACGGATTCCCAGACAGTCTCCCACACTGGTACTAGCGAGGCCTTAAGCTGTGTAACTTCTGCTATCTGACGAGAGCAGGCACATTCAGCTTAGAATGGCCATTGACACTAAATGCTTTAATCCATAGTCCTTTTTAATCGATTGTGAAACAAAATCTAAACGACATAATAAAAAGTCAACCGCACCACGGATTCCCAGACAGTCTCCCACTCTGGTACTAGCGAGGCCTTAAGCTGTGTAACTTCTGCGATCTGACGAGAGCAGGCACATTCAGCTTAGAATGGCAATTGACGTTATATGCTTTCATCCATAGTCCTATTTAATCTATTGTGAAACAAAATCTAAACGACATAATAAAAATTAAACCGCACCACTGATTCCCAGACAGTCTCCCACACTGGTACTAGCGAGGCCTTAAGCTGTGTAACTTCTGCGATCTAACGAGAGCAGGCACATTCAGCTTAGAATGGCCATTGCCATTAAATGCTTTAATCCATAGTCCATTTTAATCGATTGTGAAACAAAATCTAAATGACATAATAAAAAGACAACCGCACCACGGATTCCCAGACAGTCTCCCACACTGGTACTAGCGAGGCCTTAAGCTGTGTATCTTCTGCGATCTGACGAGAGCAGGCACATTCAGCTTAGAATGGCCATTGACATTAAAAGCCTTAATCCATAGTCCATTTTAATCGATTGTGAAACAAAATCTAAACAACATAATAAAAATGCAATTACACCACGGATTCCCAGACAGTCTCCCACACTAGTACTAGCGAGGCCTTAAGCTGTGTAACTTCTGCGTTCGGACAAGAGCAGGTACATTCAGCTTAGAATGGCCATTGACATTAAATGCTTTAATCCATAGTCCATTTTAATCGATTGTGAAACAAAATCTAAACGACATAATAAAAAGGCAACCGCACCACGGATTCCCAGACAGTCTCCCACACTGGTACTAGCGAGGCCTTAAGCTGTGTAACTTCTGCGTTCGGACGAGAGCAGGCACATTCAGCTTAGAATGGCCATTGACGTTAAACGCTTTAATCCATAGTCCTATTTAATCTATTGTGAAAAAAAATCTAAACGACATAATAAAAAGTCAACCGCACCATGGATTCCCAGACAGTCTCCCACACTGGTACTAGTGAGGCGTTAAGCTGTGTAACTTCTGCGATCTAACGAGAGCAGGCACATTCAGCTTAGAATGGCCATTGACAGTAAATGCTTTAATCCATGGTCCTTTTTAATCGATTGTGAAACAAAATCTAAACGACATAATAAAAAGTCAACCGCACCACGGATTCCCAGACAGTCTCCCACACTGGTACTAGCGAGGCGTTAAGCTGTGTAACTTCTGCGATCTAACGAGAGCAGGGACATTCAGCTTAGAATGGCCATTGACATTAAAGGCTTTAATCCATAGTCCTTTTTAATCGATTGTGAAACAAAATCTAAACGACATAATAAAAATTCAACCGCACCACGGATTCCCAGACAGTCTCCCACACTGGTACTAACGAGGCCTTAAGCTGTGTAACTTCTGCGTTCTGACCAGAGCAGGCACATTCAGCTTAGAATGGCCATTGACGTTAAATGCTTTAATCCATAGTCCTATTTAATCTATTGTGAAACATAATCTAAACGACATAATAAAAAGTCAACCGCACCACGGATTCCCAGACAGTCTCCCACACTGGTACTAGCGAGGCCTTAAGCTGTGTAACTTCTGCGATCTGACGAGAGAAGGCACATTCAGCTTAGAATGGCCATTGACTTTAAATGCTTTAATCCATAGTCCTTTTTAATCGATTGTGAAACAAAATCTAAACGACATAATAAAAAGTCAACCGCACCACGGATTCCCAGACAGTCTCCCACACTGGTACTAGCGAGGCCTTAAGCTGTGTAACTTCTGCGATCTGACGAGAGCAGGGACATTCAGCTTAAAATGGCCATTGACATTAAATGCTTTAATCCATAGTCCTTTTTAATCGATTGTGAAACAAAATCTAAACTACATAATAAAAATTCAACCGCACCACGGATTCCCAGACAGTCTCCCACACTGGTACTAGCGAGGCCTTAAGCTGTGTAACTTCTGCGTTCTGACGAGAGAAGGCACATTCAGCTTAGAATGGCCATTGACGTTAAATGCTTTAATCCATAGTCCTATTTAATCTATTGTGAAACAAAATCTAAACGACATAATAAAAAGGCAACTGCACCACGTATTCCCAGACAGTCTCCCACACTGGTACTAGCGAGTCCTTCAGCTGTGTAACTTCTGCGATCTGACGAGAGCAGGCACATTCAGCTTAGAATGGCCATTGACATTAAATGCTTTAATCCATAGTCCTTTTTAATCGATTGTGAAACAAAATCTAAACAACATAATAATAAGTCAACCGCACCACGGATTCCCAGACAGTCTCCCACACTGGTACTAGCGAGGCCTTAAGCTGTGTAACTTCTGCGATCTGACGAGAGCAGGGACATTCAGCTTAGAATGGCCATTGACATTAAATGCTTTAATCCATAGTCTTTTTTAATCGATTGTGAAACAAAATCTAAACGACATAATAAAAAGTCAACCGCACCACGGATTCCCAGACAGTCTCCCACACTGGTACTAGCGAGGCGTTAAGCTGTGTAACTTCTGCGATCTAACGAGAGCAGGCACATTCAGCTTAGAATGGCCATTGACAGTAAATGCTTTAATCCATAGTCCTTTTTAATCGATTGTGAAACAAAATCTAAACGACATAATAAAAAGTCAACCGCACCACGGATTCCCAGACAGTCTCCCACACTGGTACTAGCGAGGCCTTAAGCTGTGTAACTTCTGCGATCTGACGAGAGCAGAGACATTCATCTTAGAATGGCCATTGACATAAAATGCCTTAATCCATAGTCCTTTTTAATCGATTGTGAAACAAAATCTAAACGACATAATAAAAATTCAACCGCACCACGGATTCCCAGACAGTCTTCCACACCGGTACTAGCGAGGCTTTAAGCTGTGTAACTTCTGCGATCTGACGAGAGCAGGCACATTCAGCTTAGAATGGCCATTGACGTTAAATGCTTTAATCCATAGTCCTATTTAATCTATTGTGAAACAAAATCTAAACGACATAGTAAAAAGTCAACCGTACCACGGATTCCCAGACAGTCTCCCACACTGGTACTAGCGAGGCGTTAAGCTGTGTAACTTCTGCGATCTAACGAGAGCAGGGACATTCAGCTTAGAATGGCCATTGACATTAAAGGCTTTAATCCATAGTCCTTTTTAATCGATTGTGAAACAAAATCTAAACGACGTAATAAAAAGTCAACCGCACCACAGATTCCCAGACAGTCTCCCACACTGGTACTAGCGAGGCCTTAAGCTGTGTAACTTCTGCGATCTGACGAGAGCAGGGACATTCAGCTTAGAATGGCAATTGACATTAAATGCTTTAATCCATAGTCCTTTTTAATCGATTGTGAAACAAAATCTAAACGACATAATAAAAAGTCAACCGCACCACGGATTCCCAGACAGTCTCCCACACAGGTACTAGCGAGGCGTTAAGCTGTGTAACTTCTGCGATCTAACGAGAGCAGGCACATTCAGCTTAGAATGGCCATTGACATTAAATGCTTTAATCCATAGTCCTTTTTAATCGATTGTGAAACAAAATCTAAACGACATAATAAAAAGTCAACCGCACCACAGATTCCCAGACAGTCTCCCACACTGGAACTAGCGAGGACTTAAGCTGTGTAACTTCTGCGATCTGACGAGAGCAGTCACATTCAGCTTAGAATGGCCATTGACATTAAAAGCCTTAATCCATAGTCCTATTTAATCTATTGTCAAACAAAATCTAACCAACATAATAAAAAGTCAACCGCACCACGGATTCCCAGACAGTCTCCCACACTGGTACTAGCGAGGCCTTAAGCTGTGTAACTTCTGCGATCTGACCAGAGCAGGGACATTCAGCTTAGAATGGCCATTGACATTAAATGCTTTAATCCATAGTCTTTTTTAATCGATTGTGAAACAAAATCTAAACGACATAATAAAAAGTCAACCGCACCACGGATTCCCAGACAGTCTCCCACAATGGTACTAGCGAGGCCTTAAGCTGTGTAACTTCTGCGATCTGACGAGAGCAGGGACATTCAGCTTAGAATGGCCATTGACATTAAATGCTTTAATCCATAGTCCTTTTTAATCGATTGTGAAACAAAATCTAAACGACATAATAAAAACTCAACCGCACCACGGATTCCCAGACAGTCTCCCACACTGGTACTAGCGAGGCCTTAAGCTGTGTAACTTCTGCGTTCTGACCAGAGCAGGCACATTCAGCTTAGAATGGCCATTGACGTTAAATGCTTTAATCCATAGTCCTATTTAATCTATTGTGAAACAAAATCGAAACGACATAATAAAAAGTCAACCGCACCACGGATTCCCAGACAGTCTCCCACACTGGTACTAGCGAGGCCTTAGGCTGTGTAACTTCTGCGTTCTGACCAGAGCAGGCACATTCAGCTTAGAATGGCCATTGACGTTAAATGTTTTAATCCATAGTCCTATTTAATCTATTGTGAAACAAAATCGAAACGACATAATAAAAAGTCAACCGCACCACGGATTCCCAGACAGTCTCCCACACTGGTACTAGCGAAGCGTTAAGCTGTGTAACTTCTGCGATCTAACGAGAGCAGGCACATTCAGCTTAGAATGGCCATTAACATTAAATGCTTTAATCCATAGTCCTTTTTAATCGATTGTGAAACAAAATCTAAACGACATAATAAAAAGTCAACCGCACCACGGATTCCCAGACAGTCTCCCACACTGGTACTAGCGAGGCCTTAAGCTGTGTAACTTCTGCGATCTGACGAGAGCAGGCACATTCAGCTTAGAATGGCCATTGACATTAAATGCTTTAATCCATAGTCCTTTTTAATCGATTGTGAAACAAAATCTAAACGACATAATAAAAAGTCAACCGCACCACAGATTCCCAGACAGTCTCACACACTGGTACTAGCGAGGCCTTAAGCTGTGTAACTTCTGCGATCTGACGAGAGCAGGAACATTCAGCTTAGAATGGCCATTGACATTAAATGCTTTAATCCATAGTCCTTTTTAATCGATTGTGAAACAAAATCTAAACGACATAATAAAAAGTCAACTGCACCACGGATTCCCAGACAGTCTCCCACACTGGTACTAGCGAGGCCTTAAGCTGTGTAACTTCTGCGATCTGACGAGAGCAGGGACATTCAGCTTAGAATGGCCATTGACATAAAATGCTTTAATCCATAGTCCTTTTTAATCGATTGTGAAACAAAATCTAAACGACATAATAAAAATTCAACCGCACCACGGATTCCCAGACAGTCTCCCACACTGGTCCTAGCGAGGCCTTAAGCTGTGTAACTTCTGCGATCTGACGAGAGCAGGCACATTCAGCTTAGAATGGCCATTGACGTTAAATGCTTTAATCCATAGTCCTATTTAATCTATTGTGAAACAAAATCTAAACGACATAATAAAAAGTCAACCGCACCACGGATTCCCAGACAGTCTCCCACACTGGTACTAGCGAGGCGTTAAGCTGTGTAACTTCTGCGATCTAACGAGAGCAGGGACATTCAGCTTAGAATGGCCATTGACATTAAAGGCTTTAATCCATAGTCCTTTTTAATCGATTGTGAAACAAAATCTAAACGACGTAATAAAAAGTCAACCGCACCACGGATTCCCAGACAGTCTCCCACACTGGTACTAGCGAGGCCTTAAGCTGTGTAACTTCTGCGATCTGACGAGAGCAGGGACATTCAGCTTAGAATGGCCATTGACATTAAATGCTTTAATCCATAGTCCTTTTTAATCGATTGTGAAACAAAATCTAAACGACATAATAAAAAGTCAACCGCACCACGGATTCCCAGACAGTCTCCCACACTGGTACTAGCGAGGGCTTAAGCTGTGTAACTTCTGCGATCTGACGAGAGCAGGGACATTCAGCTTAGAATGGCCATTGACATTAAATGCTTTAATCCATAGTCCTTTTTAATCGATTGTGAAACAAAATCTAAACGACATAATAAAAATTCAACCGCACCACGGATTCCCAGACAGTCTCCCACACTGGTACTAGCGAGGCCTTAAGCTGTGTAACTTCTGCGATCTGACGAGAGCAGGCACATTCAGCTTAGAATGGCCATTGACATTAAATGCTTTAATCCATAGTCCTTTTTAATCGATTGTGAAACAAAATCTAAACAACATAATAATAAGTCAACCGCACCACGGATTCCCAGACAGTCTCCCACAATGGTACTAGCGAGGCCTTAAGCTGTGTAACTTCTGCGATCTGACGAGAGCAGGCACATTCAGCTTAGAATGGCCATTGACATTAAATGCTTTAATCCATAGTCCTTTTTAATCGATTGTGAAACAAAATCTAAACGACATAATAAAAAGTCAACCGCACCACAGATTCCCAGACAGTCTCACACACTGGTACTAGCGAGGCCTTAAGCTGTGTAACTTCTGCGATCTGACGAGAGCAGGCACATTCAGCTTAGAATGGCCATTGACATTAAATGCTTTAATCCATAGTCCTTTTTAATCGATTGTGAAACAAAATCTAAACGACATAATAAAAAGTCAACTGCACCACGGATTCCCAGACAGTCTCCCACACTGGTACTAGCGAGGCCTTAAGCTGTGTAACTTCTGCGATCTGACGAGAGCAGGGACATTCAGCTTAGAATGGCCACTGACATAAAATGCTTTAATCCATAGTCCTTTTTAATCGATTGTGAAACAAAATCTAAACGACATAATAAAAATTCAACCGCACCACGGATTCCCAGACAGTCTCCCACACTGGTACTAGCGAGGCCTTAAGCTGTGTAACTTCTGCGATCTGACGAGAGCAGGCACATTCAGCTTAGAATGGCCATTGACGTTAAATGCTTTAATCCATAGTCCTATTTAATCTATTGTGAAACAAAATCTAAACGACATAATAAAAAGTCAACCGCACCACGGATTCCCAGACAGTCTCCCACACTGGTACTAGCGAGGCGTTAAGCTGTGTAACTTCTGCGATCTAACGAGAGCAGGGACATTCAGCTTAGAATGGCCATTGACATTAAAGGCTTTAATCCATAGTCCTTTTTAATCGATTGTGAAACAAAATCTAAACGACGTAATAAAAAGTCAACCGCACCACGGATTCCCAGACAGTCTCCCACACTGGTACTAACGAGGCCTTAAGCTGTGTAACTTCTGCGTTCTGACCAGAGCAGGCACATTCAGCTTAGAATGGCCATTGACGTTAAATGCTTTAATCCATAGTCCTATTTAATCTATTGTGAAACATAATCTAAACGACATAATAAAAAGTCAACCGCACCACGGATTCCCAGACAGTCTCCCACACTGGTACTAGCGAGGCCTTAAGCTGTGTAACTTCTGCGATCTGACGAGAGAAGGCACATTCAGCTTAGAATGGCCATTGACTTTAAATGCTTTAATCCATAGTCCTTTTTAATCGATTGTGAAACAAAATCTAAACGACATAATAAAAAGTCAACCGCACCACGGATTCCCAGACAGTCTCCCACACTGGTACTAGCGAGGCCTTAAGCTGTGTAACTTCTGCGATCTGACGAGAGCAGGGACATTCAGCTTAGAATGGCCATTGACATAAAATGCTTTAATCCATAGTCCTTTTTAATCGATTGTGAAACAAAATCTAAACGACATAATAAAAATTCAACCGCACCACGGATTCCCAGACAGTCTCCCACACTGGTACTAGCGAGGCCTTAAGCTGTGTAACTTCTGCGATCTGACGAGAGCAGGCACATTCAGCTTAGAATGGCCATTGACGTTAAATGCTTTAATCCATAGTCCTATTTAATCTATTGTGAAACAAAATCTAAACGACATAATAAAAAGTCAACCGCACCACGGATTCCCAGACAGTCTCCCACACTGGTACTAGCGAGGCGTTAAGCTGTGTAACTTCTGCGATCTAACGAGAGCAGGGACATTCAGCTTAGAATGGCCATTGACATTAAAGGCTTTAATCCATAGTCCTTTTTAATCGATTGTGAAACAAAATCTAAACGACGTAATAAAAAGTCAACCGCACCACGGATTCCCAGACAGTCTCCCACACTGGTACTAGCGAGGCCTTAAGCTGTGTAACTTCTGCGATCTGACGAGAGCAGGGACATTCAGCTTAGAATGGCCATTGACATTAAATGCTTTAATCCATAGTCCTTTTTAATCGATTGTGAAACAAAATCTAAACGACATAATAAAAAGTCAACCGCACCACGGATTCCCAGACAGTCTCCCACACTGGTACTAGCGAGGGCTTAAGCTGTGTAACTTCTGCGATCTGACGAGAGCAGGGACATTCAGCTTAGAATGGCCATTGACATTAAATGCTTTAATCCATAGTCCTTTTTAATCGATTGTGAAACAAAATCTAAACGACATAATAAAAATTCAACCGCACCACGGATTCCCAGACAGTCTCCCACACTGGTACTAGCGAGGCCTTAAGCTGTGTAACTTCTGCGATCTGACGAGAGCAGGCACATTCAGCTTAGAATGGCCATTGACATTAAATGCTTTAATCCATAGTCCTTTTTAATCGATTGTGAAACAAAATCTAAACAACATAATAATAAGTCAACCGCACCACGGATTCCCAGACAGTCTCCCACAATGGTACTAGCGAGGCCTTAAGCTGTGTAACTTCTGCGATCTGACGAGAGCAGGCACATTCAGCTTAGAATGGCCATTGACATTAAATGCTTTAATCCATAGTCCTTTTTAATCGATTGTGAAACAAAATCTAAACGACATAATAAAAAGTCAACCGCACCACAGATTCCCAGACAGTCTCACACACTGGTACTAGCGAGGCCTTAAGCTGTGTAACTTCTGCGATCTGACGAGAGCAGGCACATTCAGCTTAGAATGGCCATTGACATTAAATGCTTTAATCCATAGTCCTTTTTAATCGATTGTGAAACAAAATCTAAACGACATAATAAAAAGTCAACTGCACCACGGATTCCCAGACAGTCTCCCACACTGGTACTAGCGAGGCCTTAAGCTGTGTAACTTCTGCGATCTGACGAGAGCAGGGACATTCAGCTTAGAATGGCCATTGACATAAAATGCTTTAATCCATAGTCCTTTTTAATCGATTGTGAAACAAAATCTAAACGACATAATAAAAATTCAACCGCACCACGGATTCCCAGACAGTCTCCCACACTGGTACTAGCGAGGCCTTAAGCTGTGTAACTTCTGCGATCTGACGAGAGCAGGCACATTCAGCTTAGAATGGCCATTGACGTTAAATGCTTTAATCCATAGTCCTATTTAATCTATTGTGAAACAAAATCTAAACGACATAATAAAAAGTCAACCGCACCACGGATTCCCAGACAGTCTCCCACACTGGTACTAGCGAGGCGTTAAGCTGTGTAACTTCTGCGATCTAACGAGAGCAGGGACATTCAGCTTAGAATGGCCATTGACATTAAAGGCTTTAATCCATAGTCCTTTTTAATCGATTGTGAAACAAAATCTAAACGACGTAATAAAAAGTCAACCGCACCACGGATTCCCAGACAGTCTCCCACACTGGTACTAGCGAGGCCTTAAGCTGTGTAACTTCTGCGATCTGACGAGAGCAGGGACATTCAGCTTAGAATGGCCATTGACATTAAATGCTTTAATCCATAGTCCTTTTTAATCGATTGTGAAACAAAATCTAAACGACATAATAAAAAGTCAACCGCACCACGGATTCCCAGACAGTCTCCCACACTGGTACTAGCGAGGGCTTAAGCTGTGTAACTTCTGCGATCTGACGAGAGCAGGGACATTCAGCTTAGAATGGCCATTGACATTAAATGCTTTAATCCATAGTCCTTTTTAATCGATTGTGAAACAAAATCTAAACGACATAATAAAAATTCAACCGCACCACGGATTCCCAGACAGTCTCCCACACTGGTACTAGCGAGGCCTTAAGCTGTGTAACTTCTGCGATCTGACGAGAGCAGGCACATTCAGCTTAGAATGGCCATTGACATTAAATGCTTTAATCCATAGTCCTTTTTAATCGATTGTGAAACAAAATCTAAAAAACATAATAATAAGTCAACCGCACCACGGATTCCCAGACAGTCTCCCACAATGGTACTAGCGAGGCCTTAAGCTGTGTAACTTCTGCGATCTGACGAGAGCAGGCACATTCAGCTTAGAATGGCCATTGACATTAAATGCTTTAATCCATAGTCCTTTTTAATCGATTGTGAAACAAAATCTAAACGACATAATAAAAAGTCAACCGCACCACGAATTCCCAGACAGTCTCCCACACTGGTACTAGCGAGGCCTTAAGCTGTGTAACTTCTGCGATCTGACGAGAGCAGGCACATTCAGCTTAGAATGGCCTTTGACATTAAATGCTTTAATCCATAGTCCTTTTTAATCGATTGTGAAACAAAATCTAAACGACATAATAAAAAGTCAACCGCACCACGGATTCCCAGACAGTCTCCCACACTGGTACTAGCGAGGCGTTAAGCTGTGTAACTTCTGCGATCTAACGAGAGTAGGCACATTCAGCTTAGAATGGCCATTGACATTAAATGCTTTAATCCATAGTCCTTTTTAATCGATTGTGAAACAAAATCTAAACGACATAATAAAAAGTCAACCGCACCACAGATTCCCAGACAGTCTCCCACACTGGAACTAGCGAGGCCTTAAGCTGTGTAACTTCTGCGATCTGACGAGAGCAGTCACATTCAGCTTAGAATGGCCATTGACTTTAAAAGCCATAATCCATAGTCCTATTTAATCTATTGTGAAACAAAATCTAACCAACATAATAAAAAGTCAACCGCACCACGGATTCCCAGACAGTCTCCCACACTGGTACTAGCGAGGCCTTAAGCTGTGTAACTTCTGCGATCTGACGAGAGCAGGGACATTCAGCTTAGAATGACCATTGACATGAAATGCTTTAATCCATAGTCTTTTTTAATCGATTGTGAAACAAAATCTAAACGACATAATAAAAAGTCAACCGCACCACGGATTCCCAGACAGACTCCCACACTGGTACTAGCGAGGCGTTAAGCTGTGTAACTTCTGCGATCTAACGAGAGCAGGCACATTCAGCTTAGAATGGCGATTGACATTAAATGCTTTAATCCATAGTCCTTTTTAATCGATTGTGAAACAAAATCGAAACGACATAATAAAAAGTCAACCGCACCACGGATTCCCAGACAGTCTCCCACACTGGTACTAGCGAGGCGTTAAGCTGTGTAACTTCTGCTATCTAACGAGAGCAGGCACATTCAGCTTAGAATGGCCATTAACATTAAATGCTTTAATCCATAGTCCTTTTTAATCGATTGTGAAACAAAATCTAAACGACATAATAAAATGTCAACCGCACCACGGATTCCCAGACAGTCTCCCACACTGGTACTAGCGAGGCCTTAAGCTGTGTAACTTCTGCGATCTGACGAGAGCAGGCACATTCAGCTTAGAATGGCCATTGACATTAAATGCTTTAATCCATAGTCCTTTTTAATCGATTGTGAAACAAAATCTAAACGACATAATAAAAAGTCAACCGCACCACGGATTCACAGACAGTCTCCCACACTGGTACTAGCGAGGCCTTAAGCTGTGCAACTTCTGCGATCTGACGAGAGCATGCACACTCAGCTTAGAATGGCCATTGACATTAAATGCTTTAATCCATAGTCCTTTTTAATCGATTGTGAAACAAAATCTAAACGACATAATAAAAAGTCAACCGCACCACGGATTCCCAGACAGTCTCCCACACTGGTACTAGCGAGGCCTTAAGCTGTGTAACTTCTGCGATCTGACGAGAGCAGGCACATTCAGCTTAGAATGGCCATTGACGTTAAATGTTTTAATCCATAGTCCTATTTAATCTATTGTGAAACAAAATCTAAACGACATAATAAAAAGTCAACCGCACCACGGATTCCCAGACAGTCTCCCACACTGGTACTAGCGAGGCGTTAAGCTGTGTAACTTCTGCGATCTAACGAGAGCAGGGACATTCAGTTAAGAATGGCCATTGACATTAAAGGCTTTAATCCATAGTCCTTTTTAATCGATTGTGAAACAAAATCTAAACGACATAATAAAAATTCAACCGCACCACGGATTCCCAGACAGTCTCCCACACTGGTACTAGCGAGGCCTTAAGCTGAGTAACTTCTGCGTTCTGACCAGAGCAGGCACATTCAGCTTAGAATGGCCATTGACGTTAAATGCTTTAATCCATAGTCCTATTTAATCTATTGTGAAACAAAATCTAAACGACATAATAAAAAGTCAACCGCACCACGGATTCCCAGACAGTCTCCCACACTGGTACTAGCGAGGCCTTAAGCTGTGTAACTTCTGCGATCTGACGAGAGCAGGCACATTCAGCTTAGAATGGCCATTGACGTTAAATGCTTTAATCCATAGTCCTATTTAATCTATTGTGAAACAAAATCTAAACGACATAATAAAAAGTCAACCGCACCACGGATTCCCAGACAGTCTCCCACACTGGTACTAGCGAGGCCTTAAGCTGTGTAACTTCTGCGATCTGACGAGAGCAGGCACATTCAGCTTAGAATGGCCATTGACATTAAATGCTTTAATCCATAGTCCTTTTTAATCGATTGTGAAACAAAATCTAAACGAAATAATAAAAAGTCAACCGCACCACGGATTCCCAGACAGTCTCCCACACTGGTACTAGCGAGGCCTTAAGCTGTGTAACTTCTGCGATCTGACGAGAGCAGGCACATTCAGCTTAGAATGGCCATTGACATTAAATGCTTTAATCCATAGTCCTTTTTAATCGATTGTGAAACAAAATCTAAACGACATAATAAAAAGTCAACCGCACCACGGATTCCTAGACAGTCTCCCACACTGGTACTAGTGAGGCCTTAAACTGTGTAACTTCAGCGATCTGACGAGCGCAGGCACATTCAGCTTAGAATGCCCATTGACAGTAAATGCTTTAATCCATAGTCCTTTTTAATCGATTGTGAAACAAAATCTAAACGACATAATAAAAAGGCAACCGCACCACGGATTCCCAGACAGTCTCCCACACTGGTACTAGCGAGGCCTTAAGCTGTGTAACTTCTGCGATCTGACGAGAGCAGGCACATTCAGCTTAGAATGGCCATTGACATTATATGCTTTCATCCATAGTCCTATTTAATCTATTGTGAAACAAAATCTAAACGACATAATAAAAAGTCAACCGCACCACGGATTCCCAGACAGTCTCCCACACTGGTACTAGCGAGGCGAAAAGCTGTGTAACTTCTGCGATCTAACTAGAGCAGGCACATTCAGCTTAGAATGGCCATTGACATTAAATGCTTTAATCCATAGTCCTTTTTAATCGATTGTGAAACAAAATCTAAACGACATAATAAAAAGTCAACCGCACCACGGATTCCCAGACAGTCTCCCACACTGGTACTAGCGAGGCCTTAAGCTGTGTAACTTCTGCGATCTGACGAGAGCAGGGACATTCAGCTTAGAATGGCCATTGACATTAAAGGCTTTAATCCATAGTCCTTTTTAATCGATTGTGAAACAAAATCTAAACGACATAATAAAAATTCAACCGCACCACGGATTCCCAGACAGTCTCCCACACAGATACTAGCGAGGCCTTAAGCTGTGTAACTTCTGCGATCTGACGAGAGCAGGCACATTCAGCTTAGAATTGCCATTGACCTTAACTGCTTTAATCCATAGTCCTTTTTAATCGATTGTGAAACAAAATCTAAACGACATAATAAAAAGTCAACCGCACCACGGATTCCCAGACAGTCTCCCACACTGGTACTAGCGAGGCCTTAAGCTGTGTAATTTCTGCGATCTGACGAGAGCAGGGACATTCAGCTTAGAATGGCCATTGACATTAAATGTTTTAATTCATAGTCCTTTTTAATCGATTGTGAAACAAAATCTAAACGACATAATAAAAATTCAAGCGCACCACGGATTCCCAGACAGTCTCCCACACTGGTACTAGCGAGGCCTTAAGCTGTGTAACTTCTGCGATCTGACGAGAGCAGGCACATTCAGCTTAGAATGGCCATTGACGTTATATGCTTTAATCCATAGTCCTATTTAATCTATTGTGAAACAAAATCTAAATGACATAATAAAAAGTCAACCGCACCACGGATTCCCAGACTGTCTCCCACACTGGTACTAGCGAGGCCTTAAGCTGTGTAACTTCTGCGTTCTGACCAGAGCAGGCACATTCAGCTTAGAATGGCCATTGACGTTAAATGATTTAATCCATAGTCCTATTTAATCTATTGTGAAACAAAATCTAAACGACATTCTAAAAAGTCAACCGCACCACGGATTCCCAGACAGTCTCCCACACTGGTACTAGCGAGGCCTTAAGCTGTGTAACTTCTGCGTTCTGACCAGAGCAGGCACATTCAGCTTAGAATCGCCATTGACGTTAAATGATTTAATCCATAGTCCTATTTAATCTATTGTGAAACAAAATCTAAACGACATAATAAAAAGTCAACCGCACCACGGATTCCCAGACAGTCTCCCACACTGGTACTAGCGAGGCCTTAAGCTGTGTAACTTCTGCGATCTGACGAGAGCAGGCACATTCAGCTTAGAATGGCCATTGACATTAAATGCTTTAATCCATAGTCCTATTTAATCGATTGTGAAACAAAATCTAAACGACATAATAAAAAGTCAACCGCACCACGGATTCCCAGACAGTCTCCCACACTGGTACTAGCGAGGCCTTAAGCTGTGTAACTTCTGCGATCTGACGAGAGCAGGCACATTCAGCTTAGAATGGCCATTGACGTTAAATGCTTTAATCCATAGTCCTATTTAATCGATTGTGAAACAAAATCTAAACGACATAATAAAAAGTCAACCACACCACGGATTCCCAGACAGTCTCCCACACTGGTACTAGTGAGGCCTTAAGCTGTGTAACTTCAGCGATCTGACGAGAGCAGGCACATTCAGCTTAGAATGCCCATTGACACTAAATGCTTTAATCCATAGTCCTTTTTAATCGATTGTGAAACAAAATCTAAACGACATAATAAAAAGGCAACCGCACCACGGATTCCCAGACAGTCTCCCACACTGGTACTAGCGAGGCCTTAAGCTGTGTAACTTCTGCGATCTGACGAGAGCAGGCACATTCAGCTTAGAATGGCCATTGACGTTATATGCTTTCATCCATAGTCCTATTTAATCTATTGTGAAACAAAATCTAAACGACATAATAAAAAGTCAACCGCACCACGGATTCCCAGACAGTCTCCCACACTGGTACTAGTGAGGCGTTAAGCTGTGTAACTTCTGCGATCTAACTAGAGCAGGCACATTCAGCTTAGAATGTCCATTGACATTGAATGCTTTAATCCATAGTCCTTTTTAATCGATTGTGAAACAAAATCTAAACGACATAATAAAAAGTCAACCGCACCACGGATTCCCAGACAGTCTCCCACACAGGTACTAGCGAGGCCTTAAGCTGTGTAATTTCTGCGATCTGACGAGAGCAGGCACATTCAGCTTAGAATGGCCATTGACATTAAAAGCGTTAATCCATAGTCCTATTTAATCTATTGTGAAACAAAATCTAAACAACATAATAAAAAGTCAACCGCGCCACGGATTCCCAGACAGTCTCCCACACTGGTACTAGGGAGGCCTTAAGCTGTGTAACTTCTGTGATCTGACGAGAGCAGGGACATTCAGCTTAGAATGGCCATTGACATTAAAGGCTTTAATCCATAGTCCTTTTTAATCGATTGTGAAACAAAATCTAAACGACATAATAAAAAGTCAACCGCACCACGGATTCCCAGACAGTCTCGCACACTGGTACTAGCGAGGCCTTAAGCTGTGTAATTTCTGCGATCTGACGAGAGCAGGGACATTCAGCTTAGAATGGCCATTGACATTAAATGCTTTAATCCATAGTCCTTTTTAATCGATTGTGAAACAAAATCTAAACGACATAATAAAAATTCAACCGCACCACGGATTCCCAGACAGTCTCCCACACTGGTACTAGCGAGGCCTTAAGCTGTGTAACTTCTGCGATCTGACGAGAGCAGGCACATTCAGCTTAGAATGGCCATTGACGTTATATGCTTTAATCCATAGTCCTATTTAATCTATTGTGAAACAAAATCTAAACGACATAATAAAAAGTCAACCCCACCACGGATTCCCAGACAGTCTCCCACACTGGTACTAGCGAGGCATTAAGCTGTGTAACTTCTGCGATCTAACGAGAGCAGGCACATTCAGCTTAGAATGGCCATTGACATTAAATGCTTTAATCCATAGTCCTTTTTAATCGATTGTGAAACAAAATCTAAACGACATAATAAAAAGTCAAACGCACCACGGATTCCCAGACAGTCTCCCACACTGGTACTAGCGAGGCCTTAAGCTGTGTAACTTCTGCGATCTGACGAGAGCAGGCACATTCAGCTTAGAATGGCCTTTGACATTAAAAGCCTTAATCCATAGTCCTATTTAATCTATTGTGAAACAAAATCTAAACAACATAATAAAAAGTCAACCTCACCACGGATTCCCAGACAGTCTCCCACACTGGTACTAAGGAGGCCTTAAGCTGTGTAACTTCTGCGATCTGATGAGAGCAGGGACATTCAGCTTAGCATCGCCATTGACATTAAAGGCTTTAATCCATAGTCCTTTTTAATCGATTGTGAAACAAAATCTAAACGACATAATAAAAAGTCAACCGCACCACGGATTCCCAGACAGTCTCCCACACTGGTACTAGCGAGGCCTTAAGCTGTGTAACTTCTGCGATCTGACGAGAGCAGGCACATTCAGCTTAGAATGGCCATTGACATCAAAAAATGCTTTAATCCATAGTCCTTTTTAATCGATTGTGAAACAAAATCTAAACGACATAATAAAAAGTCAACCGCACCACGGATTCCCAGACAGTCTCCCACACTGGTACTAGCGAGGCCTTAAGCTGTGTAACTTCTGCGTTCTGACGAGAGCAGGCACATTCAGCTTAGAATGGCCATTGACGTTAAATGCTTTAATCCATAGTCCTATTTAATCTATTGTGAAAAAAAATCTAAACGACATAATAAAAAGTCAACCACACCACGGATTCCCAGACAGTCTCCCACACTGGTACTAGCGAGGCGTTAAGCTGTGTAACTTCTGCGATCTAACGAGAGCAGGCACATTCAGCTTAGAATGGCCATTAACAGTAAATGCTTTAATCCATAGTCCTTTTTAATCGATTGTGAAACAAAATCTAAACGACATAATAAAAAGTCAACCGCACCACGGATTCCCAGACAGTCTCCCACACTGGTACTAGCGAGGCCTTAAGCTGTGTAACTTCTGCGATCTGACGAGAGCAGTGACATTCAGCTTAGAATGGCCATTGACATAAAATGCTTTAATCCATAGTCCTTTTTAATCGATTGTGAAACAAAATCTAAACGACATAATAAAAATTCAACCGCACCACGGATTCCCAGACAGTCTCCCACACCGGTACTAGCGAGGCCTTAAGCTGTGTAACTTCTGCGATCTGACGAGGGCAGGCACATTCAGCTTAGAATGGCCATTGACGCTAAATGCTTTAATCCATAGTCCTATTTAATCTATTGTGAAACAAAATCTAAACGACATAATAAAAAGTCAACCGTACCACGGATTCCCAGACAGTCTCCCACACTGGTACTAGCGAGGCGTTAAGCTGTGTAACTTCTGCGATCTAACGAGAGCAGGGACATTCAGCTTAGAATGGCCATTGACATTAGATGCTTTAATCCATAGTCCTTTTTAATCGATTGTGAAACAAAATCTAAACGACATAATAAAAATTCAACCGCACCACGGATTCCCAAACAGTCTCCCACACTGGTACTAGCGAGGCCTTAAGCTGTGTAACTTCTGCGTTCTGACGAGAGAAGGCACATTCAGCTTAGAATGGCCATTGACGTTAAATGCTTTAATCCATAGTCCTATTTAATCTATTGTGAAACAAAATCTAAACGACATAATAAAAAGTCAACCGCACCACGGATTCCCAGACAGTCTCCCACACTGGTACTAGCGAGGCCTTAAGCTGTGTAACTTCTGCGTTCTGACCAGAGCAGGCACATTCAGCTTAGAATGGCCATTGACGTTAAATGCTTTAATCCATAGTCCTTTTTAATCGATTGTGAAACAAAATCTAAACAACATAATAATAAGTCAACCGCACCACGGATTCCCAGACAGTCTCCCACACTGGTACTAGCGAGGCCTTAAGCTGTGTAACTTCTGCGATCTGACGAGAGCAGGCACATTCAGCTTAGAATGGCCATTGACATTAAATGCTTTAATCCATAGTCCTTTTTAATCGATTGTGAAACAAAATCTAAACGACATAATAAAAAGTCAACCGCACCACGGATTCCCAGACAGTCTCCCACACTGGTACTAGCGAGGCATTAAGCTGTGTAACTTCTGCGATCTAACGAGAGCAGGCACATTCAGCTTAGAATGGCCATTGACATTAAATGCTTTAATCCATAGTCCTTTTTAATCGATTGTGAAACAAAATCTAAACGACATAATAAAAAGTCAACCGCACCACGGATTCCCAGACAGTCTCCCACACTGGTACTAGCGAGGCGTTAAGCTGTGTAACTTCTGCGATCTAACGAGAGCAGGCACATTCAGCTTAGAATGGCCATTGACGTTAAATGCTTTAATCCATAGTCCTTTTTAATCGATTGTGAAACAAAATCTAAACAACATAATAATAAGTCAACCGCACCACGGATTCCCAGACAGTCTCCCACACTGGTACTAGCGAGGCCTTAAGCTGTGTAACTTCTGCGATCTGACGAGAGCAGGCACATTCAGCTTAGAATGGCCATTGACATTACATGCTTTAATCCATAGTCCTTTTTAATCGATTGTGAAACAAAATCTAAACGACATAATAAGAAGTCAACCGCACCACGGATTCCCAGACAGTCTCCCACACAGGTACTAGCGAGGCGTCAAGCTGTGTAACTTCTGCGATCTAACGAGAGCAGGCACATTCAGCTTAGAATGGCCATTGACATTAAATGCTTTAATCCATAGTCCTTTTTAATCGATTGTGAAACAAAATCTAAACGACATAATAAAAAGTCAACCGCACCACAGATTCCCAGACAGTCTCCCACACTGGAACTAGCGAGGACTTAAGCTGTGTAACTTCTGCGATCTGACGAGAGCAGTCACATTCAGCTTAGAATGGCCATTGACATTAAAAGCCTTAATCCATAGTCCTATTTAATCTATTGTGAAACAAAATCTAACCAACATAATAGAAAGTCAACCGCACCACGGATTCCCAGACAGTCTCCCACACTGGTACTAGCGAGGCCTTAAGCTGTGTAACTTCTGCGATCTGACGAGAGCAGGGACATTCAGCTTAGAATGGCCATTGACATTAGATGCTTTAATCCATAGTCTTTTTTAATCGATTGTGAAACAAAATCTAAACGACATAATAAAAAGTCAACCGCACCACGGATTACCAGACAGTCTCCCACACTGGTACTAGCGAGGCCTTAAGCTGTGTAACTTCTGCGATCTGACGAGAGCAGGGACATTCATCTTAGAATGGCCATTGACATTAAATGCTTTAATCCATAGTCCTTTTTAATCGATTGTGAAACAAAATCTAAACGACATAATAAAAACTCAACCGCACCACGGATTCCCAGACAGTCTCCCACACTGGTACTAGCGAGGCCTTAAGCTGTGTAACTTCTGCGTTCTGACCAGAGCAGGCACATTCAGCTTAGAATGGCCATTGACGTTAAATGTTTTAATCCATAGTCCTATTTAATCTATTGTGAAACAAAATCGAAACGACATAATAAAAAGTCAACCGCACCACGGATTCCCAGACAGTCTCCCACACTGGTACTAGCGAGGCCTTAAGCTGTGTAACTTCTGCGATCTAACGAGAGCAGGCACATTCAGCTTAGAATGGCCATTGACATTAAATGCTTTAATCCATAGTCCTTTTTAATCGATTGTGAAACAAAATCTAAACTACATAATAAAAAGTCAACCGCACCACAGATTCCCAGACAGTCTCCCACACTGGAACTAGCGAGGCCTTAAGCTGTGTAACTTCTGCGATCTGACGAGAGCAGTCACATTCAGCTTAGAATGGCCATTGACATTAAAAGCCTTAATCCATAGTCCTATTTAATCTATTGTGAAACAAAATCTAACCAACATAATAAAAAGTCAACCGCACCACGGATTCCCAGACAGTCTCCCACACTGGTACTAGCGAGGCCTTAAGCTGTGTAACTTCTGCGATCTGACGAGAGCAGGGACATTCAGTTTAGAATGGCCATTGACATGAAATGCTTTAATCCATAGTCTTTTTTAATCGATTGTGAAACAAAATCTAAACGACATAATGAAAAGTCAACCGCACCACGGATTCCCAGACAGTCTCCCACACTGGTACTAGCGAGGCGTTAAGCTGTGTAACTTCTGCGATCTAACGAGAGCAGGCACATTCAGCTTAGAATGGCGATTGACATTAAATGCTTTAATCCATAGTCCTTTTTAATCGATTGTGAAACAAAATCGAAACGACATAATAAAAAGTCAACCGCACCACGGATTCCCAGACAGTCTCCCACACTGGTACTAGCGAGGCCTTAAGCTGTGTAACTTCTGCGATCTGACGAGAGCAGGCACATTCAGCTTAGAATGGCCATTGACATTAAATGCTTTAATCCATAGTCCTTTTTAATCGATTGTGAAACAAAATCTAAACGACATAATAAAAAGTCAACCGCACCACGGATTCCCAGACAGTCTCCCACACTGGTACTAGCGAGGCCTTAAGCTGTGTAACTTCTGCGATCTGACGAGAGCAGGCACATTCAGCTTAGAATGGCCAATAACGTTAAATGCTTTAATCCATAGTCCTATTTAATCTATTGTGAAACAAAATCTAAATGACATAATAAAAAGTCAACCACACCACGGATTCCCAGACAGTCTCCCACACTGGTACTAGCGAGGCCTTAAGCTGTGTAACTTCTGCGATCTGACGAGAGCAGGCACATTCAGCTTAGAATGGCCATTGACGGTAAATGCTTTAATCCATAGTCCTATTTAATCTATTGTGAAACAAAATCTAAACGACATAATAAAAAGTCAACCGCACCACGGATTCCCAGACAGTCTCCCACACTGGTACTAGCGAGGCCTTAAGCTGTGTAACTTCTGCGATCTGACGAGAGCAGGCACATTCAGCTTAGAATGGCCATTGACATTAAATGTGTTAATCCATAGTCCTTTTTAATCGATTGTGAAACAAAATCTAAACGACATAATAAAAAGTCAACCGCACCACGGATTCCCAGACAGTCTCCCACACTGGTACTAGCGAGGCCTTAAGCTGTGTAACTTCTGCGATCTGACGAGAGCAGGCACATTCAGCTTAGAATGGCCATTGACATTAAATGCTTTAATCCATAGTCCTTTTTAATCGATTGTGAAACAAAATCTAAACGACATAATAAAAATTCAACCGCACCACGGATTCCCAGACAGTCTCCCACACTGGTACTAGCGAGGCCTTAAGCTGTGTAACTTCTGCGATCTGACGAGAGCAGGCACATTCAGCTTAGAATTGCCATTGACCTTAAATGCTTTAATCCATAGTCCTTTTTAATCGATTGTGAAACAAAATCTAAACGACATAATAAAAAGTCAACCGCACCACGGATTCCCAGACAGTCTCCCACACTGGTACTAGCGAGGCCTTAAGCTGTGTAATTTCTGCGATTTGACGAGAGCAGGGACATTCTGCTTAGAATCGCCATTGACATTAAATGCTTTAATCCATAGTCCTTTTTAATCGATTGTGAAACAAAATCTAAACGACATAATAAAAATTCAACCACACCACGGATTCCCAGACAGTCTCCCACACTGGTACTAGCGAGGCCTTAAGCTGTGTAACTTCTGCGATCTGACGAGAGTAGGCACATTCAGCTTAGAATGGCCATTGACGTTATATGCTTTAATCCATAGTCCTATTTAATCTATTGTGAAACAAAATCTAAACGACATAATAAAAAGTCAACCGCACCACGGATTCCCAGACAGTCTCCCACACTGGTACCAGCGAGGCGTTAAGCTGTGTAACTTCTGCGATCTAACGAGAGCAG
Source organism: Rhinoderma darwinii (assembly GCF_050947455.1). Taxonomy (NCBI): domain Eukaryota; kingdom Metazoa; phylum Chordata; class Amphibia; order Anura; family Rhinodermatidae; genus Rhinoderma; species Rhinoderma darwinii. The sequence continues at coordinate 62,811 of NW_027463648.1, forward strand.
GCACATTCAGCTTAGAATGGCCATTGACATTAAATGCTTTAATCCATAGTCCTTTTTAATCGATTGTGAAACAAAATCTAAACGACATAATAAAAAGTCAAACGCACCACGGATTCCCAGACAGTCTCCCACACTGGTACTAGCGAGGCCTTAAGCTGTGTAACTTCTGCGATCTGACGAGAGCAGGCACATTCAGCTTAGAATGGCCTTTGACATTAAAAGCCTTAATCCATAGACCTATTTAATCTATTGTGAAACAAAATCTAAACAACATAATAAAAAGTCAACCGCACCACGGATTCCCAGACAGTCTCCCACACTGGTACTAAGGAGGCCTTAAGCTGTGTAACTCCTGCGATCTGACGAGAGCAGGGACATTCAGCTTAGAATGGCCATTGACATTAAAGGCTTTAATCCATAGTCCTTTTTAATCGATTGTGAAACAAAATCTAAACGACATAATAAAAAATCAACCGCACCACGGATTCCCAGACAGTCTCCCACACTGGTACTAGCGAGGCCTTAAGCTGTGTAACTTCTGCATTCTGACCAGAGCAGGCACATTCAGCTTAGAATGGCCATTGACGTTAAATGCTTTAATCCATAGTCCTATTTAATCTATTGTGAAACAAAATCTAAACGACATAATAAAAAGTCAACCGCACCACGGATTCCCAGACAGTCTCCCACACTGGTACTAGCGAGGCCTTAAGCTGTGTAACTTCTGCGATCTGACGAGGGCAGGCACATTCAGCTTAGAATGACCATTGACATTAAAAGCCTTAATCCATAGTCCTATTTAATCTATTGTGAAACAAAATCTAAACAACATAATAAAAAGTCAACCGCACCACGGATTCCCAGACAGTCTCCCACACTGGTACTAGCGAGGCCTTAAGCTGTGTAACTTCTGCGATCTGACGAGAGCAGGGACATTCAGCTTAGAATGGCCATTGACATTAAAGGCTTTAATCCATAGTCCTATTTAATCGATTGTGAAACAAAATCTAAACGACATAATAAAAATTCAACCGCACCACGGAATCCCAGACAGTCTCCCACACTGGTACTAGCGAGGCCTTAAGCTGTGTAACTTCTGCGATCTGACGAGAGCAGGCACATTCAGCTTAGAATGGCCATTGACATTAAATGCTTTAATCCATAGTACTTTTTAATCGATTGTGAAACAAAATCTAAACGACATAATAAAAAGTCAACCGCACCACGGATTCCCAGCCAGTCTCCCACACTGGTACTAGCGAGGCCTTAAGCTGTGTAACTTCTGCGATCTGACGAGAGCAGGCACATTCAGCTTAGAATGGCCATTGACATTAAATGCTTTAATCCATAGTACTTTTTAATCGATTGTGAAACAAAATCTAAACGACATAATAAAAAGTCAACCGCACCATGGATTCCCAGACAGTCTCCCACACTGGTACTAGCGAGGCCTTAAGCTGTGTAACTTCTGCAATCGGACCAGAGCAGGGACATTCTGCTTAGGATGGCCATTGACATTAAATGCTTTAATCCATAGTCCTTTTTAATCGATTGTGAAACAAAATCTAAACGACATAATAAAAAGGCAACCGCACCACGGATTCCCAGACAGTCTCCCACACTGGTACTAGCGAGGCCTTAAGCTGTGTAACTTCTGCGATCTGACGAGAGCAGGCACATTCAGCTTAGAATGGCCATTGACATTAAATGCTTTAATCCATAGTCCTTTTTAATCGATTGTGAAACAAAATCTAAACGACATAATAAAAAGTTAACCGCTCCACGGATTCCCAGACAGTCTCCCACATTGGTACTAGCGAGGCCTTAAGCTGTGTAACTTCTGCGATCTGACGAGAGCAGGCACATTCAGCTTAGAATGGCCATTGACACTAAATGCTTTAATCCATAGTCCTTTTTAATCGATTGTGAAAAAAAATCTAAACGACATAATAAAAATTAAACCGCACCACGGATTCCCAGACAGTCTCCCACACTGGTACTAGCGAGGCCTTAAGCTGTGTAACTTCTGCGATCTGACGAGAGCAGGCACATTCAGCTTAGAATAGCCATTGACGTTAAATGCTTTAATCCATAGTCCTATTTAATCTATTGTGAAACAAAATCTAAACGACATAATAAAAAGTCAACCGCACCACGGATTCCCAGACAGTCTCCCAC
>NW_027463649.1:0-64965 GCF_050947455.1 Rhinoderma darwinii
TGTGAAATGCCGGAAACACAGAAACACAGAAGACACACACACACACACACACACACACACACACACACACACACACACACACACACACACACACACACAACAAGAGGTGGCAATGTATTAATTAATTGCATTTAATAAATGAGCTCATTATCACACATGACTGTACAAATGCATTGTCCAACAGGTGTTGAAATAATGGGATTAAAAGGGAGATCCCATCAGAAAGACAAAAACAATAGCAAACACAAATAGCACTTTTGGAATCTGATTTTAGTCAACACATAAGGGAAGGGTGCACCGGTCCTGGAAATACTGCAATACCAGGTCAATGCGTGGAGTGGACAGAGCAAGCTCTATTTCCATCTCCCTGTTCTAAAAATCCATTTAATATATGGTCCCCAGATAGGGGACGTATCAGATATTAAACTGATAAGAACAGATACTACACTTGATCTTAGCCAAAAGGCCGAGAAGCGATAACCCGAGCGGCCCTTGCCTTGCCCGAGCCTGTCCCATACTGCTGTTCACCCCTTGCAGCGATTGATTCAGCCTACTCCTAGGCAATTCCATGGGGCCCTGCAGGCTCACACACATTTACAGCTACTAAGCGGGAGGGAGGTGAATAAAGGCCGGAGAGGAAGCTACACAGGATTTGCTTCTTTTGCTTGCACCACAATGCAGTGCTGAAAGAGGAGGAATCTACATAAAAACGCCTTCCTGGCAACGCCCAAATGCCCTCCTGCCATGCAGATAAACACTGGCAGCGGCAGCAAGTGCATGCCCACAGCCACCCCTTGTTCCTTCACACCTTGTATCAGCTGTAATCCAGTCCAGTCCAGTCCAGTGCTGCCTGCTGAGCAGCACTGACCAACACTGCCTGGGCCCAGGCTTTTATCTATCTCTGAGGCAGGCCCCATTATGATGTCAGAAAGCTGGCTCTGGAATCCTGAGGGCTCCACTATGACACGTGCAAAGTTCCGTCTGAACTTTATATAAGACGGTGCGGCTCAGTCAGTCACTCAGTGTTGCCTGAGAGGGCAACACTGCAACAGCCGGCCGCCAGGCTGTCTTTTTTTTGCACATTTATTTGCCTCCAGGAGGCCACAAGAGGGAGACAAGGGACTGCAAAATGGAAAATAGGCATCCACCAACTTTTACAGACAACTTCTCTTTGCTCCTACAACCTCCATCCTTGCACAGTTTGTTATTCTTCCAGGTAACATAGTAACAAATCCAAATTGCTGCTCTCTTTGTAGGCAAGCAAGGGTTTGTTGCAACTGCAATTCTTACTTCTTCTTGGAAATGTAGGGACGACAGTACATTCCATCACATCCATCTAGTGTACACAGGTAGGTCCATTGTGGCGGGCGGGCTGCTTTAATGGCTGTTTGCTGTTCCCCCTACTCCACTCCACTATTTGACTGTGGTGCTGCATCAATCAATCAGTGGCTGGCTCAGGTGCAGCTCTTTAACCTACCTAAAAGGGAGGGCGGAGAGAAGACAAGGAAGGTGAATGAGCTGTTCCAATGTGAAATGCCGGAAACACAGAAACACAGAAGACACACACACACACACACACACACACACACACACACACACACACACACACACACACACACACACACACACACAACAAGAGGTGGCAATGTATTAATTAATTGCATTTAATAAATGAGCTCATTATCACACATGACTGTACAAATGCATTGTCCAACAGGTGTTGAAATAATGGGATTAAAAGGGGAGATCCCATCAGAAAGACAAAAACAATAGCAAACACAAATAGCACTTTTGGAATCTGATTTTAGTCAACACATAAGGGAAGGGTGCACCGGTCCTGGAAATACTGCAATACCAGGTCAATGCGTGGAGTGGACAGAGCAAGCTCTATTTCCATCTCCCTGTTCTAAAAATCCATTTAATATATGGTCCCCAGATAGGGGACGTATCAGATATTAAACTGATAAGAACAGATACTACACTTGATCTTAGCCAAAAGGCCGAGAAGCGATAACCCGAGCGGCCCTTGCCTTGCCCGAGCCTGTCCCATACTGCTGTTCACCCCTTGCAGCGATTGATTCAGCCTACTCCTAGGCAATTCCATGGGGCCCTGCAGGCCTCACACACATTTACAGCTACTAAGCGGGAGGGAGGTGAATAAAGGCCGGAGAGGAAGCTACACAGGATTTGCTTCTTTTGCTTGCACCACAATGCAGTGCTGAAAGAGGAGGAATCTACATAAAAACGCCTTCCTGGCAACGCCCAAATGCCCTCCTGCCATGCAGATAAACACTGGCAGCGGCAGCAAGTGCATGCCCACAGCCACCCCTTGTTCCTTCACACCTTGTATCAGCTGTAATCCAGTCCAGTCCAGTCAGTGCTGCCTGCTGAGCAGCACTGACCAACACTGCCTGGGCCCAGGCTTTTATCTATCTCTGAGGCAGGCCCCATTATGATGTCAGAAAGCTGGCTCTGGAATCCTGAGGGCTCCACTATGACACGTGCAAAGTTCCGTCTGAACTTTATATAAGACGGTGCGGCTCAGTCAGTCACTCAGTGTTGCCTGAGAGGGCAACACTGCAACAGCCGGCCGCCAGGCTGTCTTTTTTTTGCACATTTATTTGCCTCCAGGAGGCCACAAGAGGGAGACAAGGGACTGCAAAATGGAAAATAGGCATCCACCAACTTTACAGACAACTTCTCTTTGCTCCTACAACCTCCATCCTTGCACAGTTTGTTATTCTTCCAGGTAACATAGTAACAAATCCAAATTGCTGCTCTCTTTGTAGGCAAGCAAGGGTTTGTTGCAACTGCAATTCTTACTTCTTCTTGGAAATGTAGGGACGACAGTACATTCCATCACATCCATCTAGTGTACACAGGTAGGTCCATTGTGGCGGGCGGGCTGCTTTAATGGCTGTTTGCTGTTCCCCCTACTCCACTCCACTATTTGACTGTGGTGCTGCATCAATCAATCAGTGGCTGGCTCAGGTGCAGCTCTTTAACCTACCTAAAAGGGAGGGCGGAGAGAAGACAAGGAAGGTGAATGAGCTGTTCCAATGTGAAATGCCGGAAACACAGAAACACAGAAGACACACACACACACACACACACACACACACACACACACACACACACACACACACACACACACAACAAGAGGTGGCAATGTATTAATTAATTGCATTTAATAAATGAGCTCATTATCACACATGACTGTACAAATGCATTGTCCAACAGGTGTTGAAATAATGGGATTAAAAGGGGAGATCCCATCAGAAAGACAAAAACAATAGCAACACAAATAGCACTTTTGGAATCTGATTTTAGTCAACACATAAGGGAAGGGTGCACCGGTCCTGGAAATACTGCAATACCAGGTCAATGCGTGGAGTGGACAGAGCAAGCTCTATTTCCATCTCCCTGTTCTAAAATCCATTTAATATATGGTCCCCAGATAGGGGACGTATCAGATATTAAACTGATAAGAACAGATACTACACTTGATCTTAGCCAAAAGGCCGAGAAGCGATAACCCGAGCGGCCCTTGCCTTGCCCGAGCCTGTCCCATACTGCTGTTCACCCCTTGCAGCGATTGATTCAGCCTACTCCTAGGCAATTCCATGGGGCCCTGCAGGCTCACACACATTTACAGCTACTAAGCGGGAGGGAGGTGAATAAAGGCCGGAGAGGAAGCTACACAGGATTTGCTTCTTTTGCTTGCACCACAATGCAGTGCTGAAAGAGGAGGAATCTACATAAAAACGCCTTCCTGGCAACGCCCAAATGCCCTCCTGCCATGCAGATAAACACTGGCAGCGGCAGCAAGTGCATGCCCACAGCCACCCCTTGTTCCTTCACACCTTGTATCAGCTGTAATCCAGTCCAGTCCAGTCCAGTGCTGCCTGCTGAGCAGCACTGACCAACACTGCCTGGGCCCAGGCTTTTATCTATCTCTGAGGCAGGCCCCATTATGATGTCAGAAAGCTGGCTCTGGAATCCTGAGGGCTCCACTATGACACGTGCAAAGTTCCGTCTGAACTTTATATAAGACGGTGCGGCTCAGTCAGTCACTCAGTGTTGCCTGAGAGGGCAACACTGCAACAGCCGGCCGCCAGGCTGTCTTTTTTTTGCACATTTATTTGCCTCCAGGAGGCCACAAGAGGGAGACAAGGGACTGCAAAATGGAAAATAGGCATCCACCAACTTTACAGACAACTTCTCTTTGCTCCTACAACCTCCATCCTTGCACAGTTTGTTATTCTTCCAGGTAACATAGTAACAAATCCAAATTGCTGCTCTCTTTGTAGGCAAGCAAGGGTTTGTTGCAACTGCAATTCTTACTTCTTCTTGGAAATGTAGGGACGACAGTACATTCCATCACATCCATCTAGTGTACACAGGTAGGTCCATTGTGGCGGGCGGGCTGCTTTAATGGCTGTTTGCTGTTCCCCCTACTCCACTCCACTATTTGACTGTGGTGCTGCATCAATCAATCAGTGGCTGGCTCAGGTGCAGCTCTTTAACCTACCTAAAAGGGAGGGCGGAGAGAAGACAAGGAAGGTGAATGAGCTGTTCCAATGTGAAATGCCGGAAACACAGAAACACAGAAGACACACACACACACACACACACACACACACACACACACACACACACACACACACACACACACACACACACACACAACAAGAGGTGGCAATGTATTAATTAATTGCATTTAATAAATGAGCTCATTATCACACATGACTGTACAAATGCATTGTCCAACAGGTGTTGAAATAATGGGATTAAAAGGGGAGATCCCATCAGAAAGACAAAAACAATAGCAAACACAAATAGCACTTTTGGAATCTGATTTTAGTCAACACATAAGGGAAGGGTGCACCGGTCCTGGAAATACTGCAATACCAGGTCAATGCGTGGAGTGGACAGAGCAAGCTCTATTTCCATCTCCCTGTTCTAAAAATCCATTTAATATATGGTCCCCAGATAGGGGACGTATCAGATATTAAACTGATAAGAACAGATACTACACTTGATCTTAGCCAAAAGGCCGAGAAGCGATAACCCGAGCGGCCCTTGCCTTGCCCGAGCCTGTCCCATACTGCTGTTCACCCCTTGCAGCGATTGATTCAGCCTACTCCTAGGCAATTCCATGGGGCCCTGCAGGCTCACACACATTTACAGCTACTAAGCGGGAGGGAGGTGAATAAAGGCCGGAGAGGAAGCTACACAGGATTTGCTTCTTTTGCTTGCACCACAATGCAGTGCTGAAAGAGGAGGAATCTACATAAAAACGCCTTCCTGGCAACGCCCAAATGCCCTCCTGCCATGCAGATAAACACTGGCAGCGGCAGCAAGTGCATGCCCACAGCCACCCCTTGTTCCTTCACACCTTGTATCAGCTGTAATCCAGTCCAGTCCAGTCCAGTGCTGCCTGCTGAGCAGCACTGACCAACACTGCCTGGGCCCAGGCTTTTATCTATCTCTGAGGCAGGCCCCATTATGATGTCAGAAAGCTGGCTCTGGAATCCTGAGGGCTCCACTATGACACGTGCAAAGTTCCGTCTGAACTTTATATAAGACGGTGCGGCTCAGTCAGTCACTCAGTGTTGCCTGAGAGGGCAACACTGCAACAGCCGGCCGCCAGGCTGTCTTTTTTTTGCACATTTATTTGCCTCCAGGAGGCCACAAGAGGGAGACAAGGGACTGCAAAATGGAAAATAGGCATCCACCAACTTTACAGACAACTTCTCTTTGCTCCTACAACCTCCATCCTTGCACAGTTTGTTATTCTTCCAGGTAACATAGTAACAAATCCAAATTGCTGCTCTCTTTGTAGGCAAGCAAGGGTTTGTTGCAACTGCAATTCTTACTTCTTCTTGGAAATGTAGGGACGACAGTACATTCCATCACATCCATCTAGTGTACACAGGTAGGTCCATTGTGGCGGGCGGGCTGCTTTAATGGCTGTTTGCTGTTCCCCCTACTCCACTCCACTATTTGACTGTGGTGCTGCATCAATCAATCAGTGGCTGGCTCAGGTGCAGCTCTTTAACCTACCTAAAAGGGAGGGCGGAGAGAAGACAAGGAAGGTGAATGAGCTGTTCCAATGTGAAATGCCGGAAACACAGAAACACAGAAGACACACACACACACACACACACACACACACACACACACACACACACACACACACACACACACACACACACACAACAAGAGGTGGCAATGTATTAATTAATTGCATTTAATAAATGAGCTCATTATCACACATGACTGTACAAATGCATTGTCCAACAGGTGTTGAAATAATGGGATTAAAAGGGGAGATCCCATCAGAAAGACAAAAACAATAGCAAACACAAATAGCACTTTTGGAATCTGATTTTAGTCAACACATAAGGGAAGGGTGCACCGGTCCTGGAAATACTGCAATACCAGGTCAATGCGTGGAGTGGACAGAGCAAGCTCTATTTCCATCTCCCTGTTCTAAAAATCCATTTAATATATGGTCCCCAGATAGGGGACGTATCAGATATTAAACTGATAAGAACAGATACTACACTTGATCTTAGCCAAAAGGCCGAGAAGCGATAACCCGAGCGGCCCTTGCCTTGCCCGAGCCTGTCCCATACTGCTGTTCACCCCTTGCAGCGATTGATTCAGCCTACTCCTAGGCAATTCCATGGGGCCCTGCAGGCTCACACACATTTACAGCTACTAAGCGGGAGGGAGGTGAATAAAGGCCGGAGAGGAAGCTACACAGGATTTGCTTCTTTTGCTTGCACCACAATGCAGTGCTGAAAGAGGAGGAATCTACATAAAAACGCCTTCCTGGCAACGCCCAAATGCCCTCCTGCCATGCAGATAAACACTGGCAGCGGCAGCAAGTGCATGCCCACAGCCACCCCTTGTTCCTTCACACCTTGTATCAGCTGTAATCCAGTCCAGTCCAGTCCAGTGCTGCCTGCTGAGCAGCACTGACCAACACTGCCTGGGCCCAGGCTTTTATCTATCTCTGAGGCAGGCCCCATTATGATGTCAGAAAGCTGGCTCTGGAATCCTGAGGGCTCCACTATGACACGTGCAAAGTTCCGTCTGAACTTTATATAAGACGGTGCGGCTCAGTCAGTCACTCAGTGTTGCCTGAGAGGGCAACACTGCAACAGCCGGCCGCCAGGCTGTCTTTTTTTTGCACATTTATTTGCCTCCAGGAGGCCACAAGAGGGAGACAAGGGACTGCAAAATGGAAAATAGGCATCCACCAACTTTACAGACAACTTCTCTTTGCTCCTACAACCTCCATCCTTGCACAGTTTGTTATTCTTCCAGGTAACATAGTAACAAATCCAAATTGCTGCTCTCTTTGTAGGCAAGCAAGGGTTTGTTGCAACTGCAATTCTTACTTCTTCTTGGAAATGTAGGGACGACAGTACATTCCATCACATCCATCTAGTGTACACAGGTAGGTCCATTGTGGCGGGCGGGCTGCTTTAATGGCTGTTTGCTGTTCCCCCTACTCCACTCCACTATTTGACTGTGGTGCTGCATCAATCAATCAGTGGCTGGCTCAGGTGCAGCTCTTTAACCTACCTAAAAGGGAGGGCGGAGAGAAGACAAGGAAGGTGAATGAGCTGTTCCAATGTGAAATGCCGGAAACACAGAAACACAGAAGACACACACACACACACACACACACACACACACACACACACACACACACACACACACACACACACACACACACACACACAACAAGAGGTGGCAATGTATTAATTAATTGCATTTAATAAATGAGCTCATTATCACACATGACTGTACAAATGCATTGTCCAACAGGTGTTGAAATAATGGGATTAAAAGGGGAGATCCCATCAGAAAGACAAAAACAATAGCAAACACAAATAGCACTTTTGGAATCTGATTTTAGTCAACACATAAGGGAAGGGTGCACCGGTCCTGGAAATACTGCAATACCAGGTCAATGCGTGGAGTGGACAGAGCAAGCTCTATTTCCATCTCCCTGTTCTAAAAATCCATTTAATATATGGTCCCCAGATAGGGGACGTATCAGATATTAAACTGATAAGAACAGATACTACACTTGATCTTAGCCAAAAGGCCGAGAAGCGATAACCCGAGCGGCCCTTGCCTTGCCCGAGCCTGTCCCATACTGCTGTTCACCCCTTGCAGCGATTGATTCAGCCTACTCCTAGGCAATTCCATGGGGCCCTGCAGGCTCACACACATTTACAGCTACTAAGCGGGAGGGAGGTGAATAAAGGCCGGAGAGGAAGCTACACAGGATTTGCTTCTTTTGCTTGCACCACAATGCAGTGCTGAAAGAGGAGGAATCTACATAAAAACGCCTTCCTGGCAACGCCCAAATGCCCTCCTGCCATGCAGATAAACACTGGCAGCGGCAGCAAGTGCATGCCCACAGCCACCCCTTGTTCCTTCACACCTTGTATCAGCTGTAATCCAGTCCAGTCCAGTCCAGTGCTGCCTGCTGAGCAGCACTGACCAACACTGCCTGGGCCCAGGCTTTTATCTATCTCTGAGGCAGGCCCCATTATGATGTCAGAAAGCTGGCTCTGGAATCCTGAGGGCTCCACTATGACACGTGCAAAGTTCCGTCTGAACTTTATATAAGACGGTGCGGCTCAGTCAGTCACTCAGTGTTGCCTGAGAGGGCAACACTGCAACAGCCGGCCGCCAGGCTGTCTTTTTTTTGCACATTTATTTGCCTCCAGGAGGCCACAAGAGGGAGACAAGGGACTGCAAAATGGAAAATAGGCATCCACCAACTTTACAGACAACTTCTCTTTGCTCCTACAACCTCCATCCTTGCACAGTTTGTTATTCTTCCAGGTAACATAGTAACAAATCCAAATTGCTGCTCTCTTTGTAGGCAAGCAAGGGTTTGTTGCAACTGCAATTCTTACTTCTTCTTGGAAATGTAGGGACGACAGTACATTCCATCACATCCATCTAGTGTACACAGGTAGGTCCATTGTGGCGGGCGGGCTGCTTTAATGGCTGTTTGCTGTTCCCCCTACTCCACTCCACTATTTGACTGTGGTGCTGCATCAATCAATCAGTGGCTGGCTCAGGTGCAGCTCTTTAACCTACCTAAAAGGGAGGGCGGAGAGAAGACAAGGAAGGTGAATGAGCTGTTCCAATGTGAAATGCCGGAAACACAGAAACACAGAAGACACACACACACACACACACACACACACACACACACACACACACACACACACACACACACAACACACACACACACACAAGAGGTGGCAATGTATTAATTAATTGCATTTAATAAATGAGCTCATTATCACACATGACTGTACAAATGCATTGTCCAACAGGTGTTGAAATAATGGGATTAAAAGGGGAGATCCCATCAGAAAGACAAAAACAATAGCAAACACAAATAGCACTTTTGGAATCTGATTTTAGTCAACACATAAGGGAAGGGTGCACCGGTCCTGGAAATACTGCAATACCAGGTCAATGCGTGGAGTGGACAGAGCAAGCTCTATTTCCATCTCCCTGTTCTAAAAATCCATTTAATATATGGTCCCCAGATAGGGGACGTATCAGATATTAAACTGATAAGAACAGATACTACACTTGATCTTAGCCAAAAGGCCGAGAAGCGATAACCCGAGCGGCCCTTGCCTTGCCCGAGCCTGTCCCATACTGCTGTTCACCCCTTGCAGCGATTGATTCAGCCTACTCCTAGGCAATTCCATGGGGCCCTGCAGGCTCACACACATTTACAGCTACTAAGCGGGAGGGAGGTGAATAAAGGCCGGAGAGGAAGCTACACAGGATTTGCTTCTTTTGCTTGCACCACAATGCAGTGCTGAAAGAGGAGGAATCTACATAAAAACGCCTTCCTGGCAACGCCCAAATGCCCCTCCTGCCATGCAGATAAACACTGGCAGCGGCAGCAAGTGCATGCCCACAGCCACCCCTTGTTCTTCACACCTTGTATCAGCTGTAATCCAGTCCAGTCCAGTCCAGTGCTGCCTGCTGAGCAGCACTGACCAACACTGCCTGGGCCCAGGCTTTTATCTATCTCTGAGGCAGGCCCCATTATGATTGTCAGAAAGCTGGCTCTGGAATCCTGAGGGCTCCACTATGACACGTGCAAAGTTCCGTCTGAACTTTATATAAGACGGTGCGGCTCAGTCAGTCACTCAGTGTTGCCTGAGAGGGCAACACTGCAACAGCCGGCCGCCAGGCTGTCTTTTTTTTGCACATTTATTTGCCTCCAGGAGGCCACAAGAGGGAGACAAGGGACTGCAAAATGGAAAATAGGCATCCACCAACTTTACAGACAACTTCTCTTTGCTCCTACAACCTCCATCCTTGCACAGTTTGTTATTCTTCCAGGTAACATAGTAACAAATCCAAATTGCTGCTCTCTTTGTAGGCAAGCAAGGGTTTGTTGCAACTGCAATTCTTACTTCTTCTTGAAATGTAGGGACGACAGTACATTCCATCACATCCATCTAGTGTACACAGGTAGGTCCATTGTGGCGGGCGGGCTGCTTTAATGGCTGTTTGCTGTTCCCCCTACTCCACTCCACTATTTGACTGTGGTGCTGCATCAATCAATCAGTGGCTGGCTCAGGTGCAGCTCTTTAACCTACCTAAAAGGGAGGGCGGAGAGAAGACAAGGAAGGTGAATGAGCTGTTCCAATGTGAAATGCCGGAAACACAGAAACACAGAAGACACACACACACACACACACACACACACACACACACACACACACACACACACACACACACACACACACACACACAACAAGAGGTGGCAATGTATTAATTAATTGCATTTAATAAATGAGCTCATTATCACACATGACTGTACAAATGCATTGTCCAACAGGTGTTGAAATAATGGGATTAAAAGGGGAGATCCCATCAGAAAGACAAAAACAATAGCAAACACAAATAGCACTTTTGGAATCTGATTTTAGTCAACACATAAGGGAAGGGTGCACCGGTCCTGGAAATACTGCAATACCAGGTCAATGCGTGGAGTGGACAGAGCAAGCTCTATTTCCATCTCCCTGTTCTAAAAATCCATTTAATATATGGTCCCCAGATAGGGGACGTATCAGATATTAAACTGATAAGAACAGATACTACACTTGATCTTAGCCAAAAGGCCGAGAAGCGATAACCCGAGCGGCCCTTGCCTTGCCCGAGCCTGTCCCATACTGCTGTTCACCCCTTGCAGCGATTGATTCAGCCTACTCCTAGGCAATTCCATGGGGCCCTGCAGGCTCACACACATTTACAGCTACTAAGCGGGAGGGAGGTGAATAAAGGCCGGAGAGGAAGCTACACAGGATTTGCTTCTTTTGCTTGCACCACAATGCAGTGCTGAAAGAGGAGGAATCTACATAAAAACGCCTTCCTGGCAACGCCCAAATGCCCTCCTGCCATGCAGATAAACACTGGCAGCGGCAGCAAGTGCATGCCCACAGCCACCCCTTGTTCCTTCACACCTTGTATCAGCTGTAATCCAGTCCAGTCCAGTCCAGTGCTGCCTGCTGAGCAGCACTGACCAACACTGCCTGGGCCCAGGCTTTTATCTATCTCTGAGGCAGGCCCCATTATGATGTCAGAAAGCTGGCTCTGGAATCCTGAGGGCTCCACTATGACACGTGCAAAGTTCCGTCTGAACTTTATATAAGACGGTGCGGCTCAGTCAGTCACTCAGTGTTGCCTGAGAGGGCAACACTGCAACAGCCGGCCGCCAGGCTGTCTTTTTTTTGCACATTTATTTGCCTCCAGGAGGCCACAAGAGGGAGACAAGGGACTGCAAAATGGAAAATAGGCATCCACCAACTTTACAGACAACTTCTCTTTGCTCCTACAACCTCCATCCTTGCACAGTTTGTTATTCTTCCAGGTAACATAGTAACAAATCCAAATTGCTGCTCTCTTTGTAGGCAAGCAAGGGTTTGTTGCAACTGCAATTCTTACTTCTTCTTGGAAATGTAGGGACGACAGTACATTCCATCACATCCATCTAGTGTACACAGGTAGGTCCATTGTGGCGGGCGGGCTGCTTTAATGGCTGTTTGCTGTTCCCCCTACTCCACTCCACTATTTGACTGTGGTGCTGCATCAATCAATCAGTGGCTGGCTCAGGTGCAGCTCTTTAACCTACCTAAAAGGGAGGGCGGAGAGAAGACAAGGAAGGTGAATGAGCTGTTCCAATGTGAAATGCCGGAAACACAGAAACACAGAAGACACACACACACACACACACACACACACACACACACACACACACACACACACACACACACACACACACACACACACAACAAGAGGTGGCAATGTATTAATTAATTGCATTTAATAAATGAGCTCATTATCACACATGACTGTACAAATGCATTGTCCAACAGGTGTTGAAATAATGGGATTAAAAGGGGAGATCCCATCAGAAAGACAAAAACAATAGCAAACACAAATAGCACTTTTGGAATCTGATTTTAGTCAACACATAAGGGAAGGGTGCACCGGTCCTGGAAATACTGCAATACCAGGTCAATGCGTGGAGTGGACAGAGCAAGCTCTATTTCCATCTCCCTGTTCTAAAAATCCATTTAATATATGGTCCCCAGATAGGGGACGTATCAGATATTAAACTGATAAGAACAGATACTACACTTGATCTTAGCCAAAAGGCCGAGAAGCGATAACCCGAGCGGCCCTTGCCTTGCCCGAGCCTGTCCCATACTGCTGTTCACCCCTTGCAGCGATTGATTCAGCCTACTCCTAGGCAATTCCATGGGGCCCTGCAGGCTCACACACATTTACAGCTACTAAGCGGGAGGGAGGTGAATAAAGGCCGGAGAGGAAGCTACACAGGATTTGCTTCTTTTGCTTGCACCACAATGCAGTGCTGAAAGAGGAGGAATCTACATAAAAACGCCTTCCTGGCAACGCCCAAATGCCCTCCTGCCATGCAGATAAACACTGGCAGCGGCAGCAAGTGCATGCCCACAGCCACCCCTTGTTCCTTCACACCTTGTATCAGCTGTAATCCAGTCCAGTCCAGTCCAGTGCTGCCTGCTGAGCAGCACTGACCAACACTGCCTGGGCCCAGGCTTTTATCTATCTCTGAGGCAGGCCCCATTATGATGTCAGAAAGCTGGCTCTGGAATCCTGAGGGCTCCACTATGACACGTGCAAAGTTCCGTCTGAACTTTATATAAGACGGTGCGGCTCAGTCAGTCACTCAGTGTTGCCTGAGAGGGCAACACTGCAACAGCCGGCCGCCAGGCTGTCTTTTTTTTGCACATTTATTTGCCTCCAGGAGGCCACAAGAGGGAGACAAGGGACTGCAAAATGGAAAATAGGCATCCACCAACTTTACAGACAACTTCTCTTTGCTCCTACAACCTCCATCCTTGCACAGTTTGTTATTCTTCCAGGTAACATAGTAACAAATCCAAATTGCTGCTCTCTTTGTAGGCAAGCAAGGGTTTGTTGCAACTGCAATTCTTACTTCTTCTTGGAAATGTAGGGACGACAGTACATTCCATCACATCCATCTAGTGTACACAGGTAGGTCCATTGTGGCGGGCGGGCTGCTTTAATGGCTGTTTGCTGTTCCCCCTACTCCACTCCACTATTTGACTGTGGTGCTGCATCAATCAATCAGTGGCTGGCTCAGGTGCAGCTCTTTAACCTACCTAAAAGGGAGGGCGGAGAGAAGACAAGGAAGGTGAATGAGCTGTTCCAATGTGAAATGCCGGAAACACAGAAACACAGAAGACACACACACACACACACACACACACACACACACACACACACACACACACACACACACACACACACACACACACAACAAGAGGTGGCAATGTATTAATTAATTGCATTTAATAAATGAGCTCATTATCACACATGACTGTACAAATGCATTGTCCAACAGGTGTTGAAATAATGGGATTAAAAGGGGAGATCCCATCAGAAAGACAAAAACAATAGCAAACACAAATAGCACTTTTGGAATCTGATTTTAGTCAACACATAAGGGAAGGGTGCACCGGTCCTGGAAATACTGCAATACCAGGTCAATGCGTGGAGTGGACAGAGCAAGCTCTATTTCCATCTCCCTGTTCTAAAAATCCATTTAATATATGGTCCCCAGATAGGGGACGTATCAGATATTAAACTGATAAGAACAGATACTACACTTGATCTTAGCCAAAAGGCCGAGAAGCGATAACCCGAGCGGCCCTTGCCTTGCCCGAGCCTGTCCCATACTGCTGTTCACCCCCTTGCAGCGATTGATTCAGCCTACTCCTAGGCAATTCCATGGGGCCCTGCAGGCTCACACACATTTACAGCTACTAAGCGGGAGGGAGGTGAATAAAGGCCGGAGAGGAAGCTACACAGGATTTGCTTCTTTTGCTTGCACCACAATGCAGTGCTGAAAGAGGAGGAATCTACATAAAAACGCCTTCCTGGCAACGCCCAAATGCCCTCCTGCCATGCAGATAAACACTGGCAGCGGCAGCAAGTGCATGCCCACAGCCACCCCTTGTTCCTTCACACCTTGTATCAGCTGTAATCCAGTCCAGTCCAGTCCAGTGCTGCCTGCTGAGCAGCACTGACCAACACTGCCTGGGCCCAGGCTTTTATCTATCTCTGAGGCAGGCCCCATTATGATGTCAGAAAGCTGGCTCTGGAATCCTGAGGGCTCCACTATGACACGTGCAAAGTTCCGTCTGAACTTTATATAAGACGGTGCGGCTCAGTCAGTCACTCAGTGTTGCCTGAGAGGGCAACACTGCAACAGCCGGCCGCCAGGCTGTCTTTTTTTTGCACATTTATTTGCCTCCAGGAGGCCACAAGAGGGAGACAAGGGACTGCAAAATGGAAAATAGGCATCCACCAACTTTACAGACAACTTCTCTTTGCTCCTACAACCTCCATCCTTGCACAGTTTGTTATTCTTCCAGGTAACATAGTAACAAATCCAAATTGCTGCTCTCTTTGTAGGCAAGCAAGGGTTTGTTGCAACTGCAATTCTTACTTCTTCTTGGAAATGTAGGGACGACAGTACATTCCATCACATCCATCTAGTGTACACAGGTAGGTCCATTGTGGCGGGCGGGCTGCTTTAATGGCTGTTTGCTGTTCCCCCTACTCCACTCCACTATTTGACTGTGGTGCTGCATCAATCAATCAGTGGCTGGCTCAGGTGCAGCTCTTTAACCTACCTAAAAGGGAGGGCGGAGAGAAGACAAGGAAGGTGAATGAGCTGTTCCAATGTGAAATGCCGGAAACACAGAAACACAGAAGACACACACACACACACACACACACACACACACACACACACACACACACACACACACACACACACACACACACACAACAAGAGGTGGCAATGTATTAATTAATTGCATTTAATAAATGAGCTCATTATCACACATGACTGTACAAATGCATTGTCCAACAGGTGTTGAAATAATGGGATTAAAAGGGGAGATCCCATCAGAAAGACAAAAACAATAGCAAACACAAATAGCACTTTTGGAATCTGATTTTAGTCAACACATAAGGGAAGGGTGCACCGGTCCTGGAAATACTGCAATACCAGGTCAATGCGTGGAGTGGACAGAGCAAGCTCTATTTCCATCTCCCTGTTCTAAAAATCCATTTAATATATGGTCCCCAGATAGGGGACGTATCAGATATTAAACTGATAAGAACAGATACTACACTTGATCTTAGCCAAAAGGCCGAGAAGCGATAACCCGAGCGGCCCTTGCCTTGCCCGAGCCTGTCCCATACTGCTGTTCACCCCTTGCAGCGATTGATTCAGCCTACTCCTAGGCAATTCCATGGGGCCCTGCAGGCTCACACACATTTACAGCTACTAAGCGGGAGGGAGGTGAATAAAGGCCGGAGAGGAAGCTACACAGGATTTGCTTCTTTTGCTTGCACCACAATGCAGTGCTGAAAGAGGAGGAATCTACATAAAAACGCCTTCCTGGCAACGCCCAAATGCCCTCCTGCCATGCAGATAAACACTGGCAGCGGCAGCAAGTGCATGCCCACAGCCACCCCTTGTTCCTTCACACCTTGTATCAGCTGTAATCCAGTCCAGTCCAGTCCAGTGCTGCCTGCTGAGCAGCACTGACCAACACTGCCTGGGCCCAGGCTTTTATCTATCTCTGAGGCAGGCCCCATTATGATGTCAGAAAGCTGGCTCTGGAATCCTGAGGGCTCCACTATGACACGTGCAAAGTTCCGTCTGAACTTTATATAAGACGGTGCGGCTCAGTCAGTCACTCAGTGTTGCCTGAGAGGGCAACACTGCAACAGCCGGCCGCCAGGCTGTCTTTTTTTTGCACATTTATTTGCCTCCAGGAGGCCACAAGAGGGAGACAAGGGACTGCAAAATGGAAAATAGGCATCCACCAACTTTACAGACAACTTCTCTTTGCTCCTACAACCTCCATCCTTGCACAGTTTGTTATTCTTCCAGGTAACATAGTAACAAATCCAAATTGCTGCTCTCTTTGTAGGCAAGCAAGGGTTTGTTGCAACTGCAATTCTTACTTCTTCTTGGAAATGTAGGGACGACAGTACATTCCATCACATCCATCTAGTGTACACAGGTAGGTCCATTGTGGCGGGCGGGCTGCTTTAATGGCTGTTTGCTGTTCCCCCTACTCCACTCCACTATTTGACTGTGGTGCTGCATCAATCAATCAGTGGCTGGCTCAGGTGCAGCTCTTTAACCTACCTAAAAGGGAGGGCGGAGAGAAGACAAGGAAGGTGAATGAGCTGTTCCAATGTGAAATGCCGGAAACACAGAAACACAGAAGACACACACACACACACACACACACACACACACACACACACACACACACACACACACACACACACACACACACAACAAGAGGTGGCAATGTATTAATTAATTGCATTTAATAAATGAGCTCATTATCACACATGACTGTACAAATGCATTGTCCAACAGGTGTTGAAATAATGGGATTAAAAGGGGAGATCCCATCAGAAAGACAAAAACAATAGCAAACACAAATAGCACTTTTGGAATCTGATTTTAGTCAACACATAAGGGAAGGGTGCACCGGTCCTGGAAATACTGCAATACCAGGTCAATGCGTGGAGTGGACAGAGCAAGCTCTATTTCCATCTCCCTGTTCTAAAAATCCATTTAATATATGGTCCCCAGATAGGGGACGTATCAGATATTAAACTGATAAGAACAGATACTACACTTGATCTTAGCCAAAAGGCCGAGAAGCGATAACCCGAGCGGCCCTTGCCTTGCCCGAGCCTGTCCCATACTGCTGTTCACCCCTTGCAGCGATTGATTCAGCCTACTCCTAGGCAATTCCATGGGGCCCTGCAGGCTCACACACATTTACAGCTACTAAGCGGGAGGGAGGTGAATAAAGGCCGGAGAGGAAGCTACACAGGATTTGCTTCTTTTGCTTGCACCACAATGCAGTGCTGAAAGAGGAGGAATCTACATAAAAACGCCTTCCTGGCAACGCCCAAATGCCCTCCTGCCATGCAGATAAACACTGGCAGCGGCAGCAAGTGCATGCCCACAGCCACCCCTTGTTCCTTCACACCTTGTATCAGCTGTAATCCAGTCCAGTCCAGTCCAGTGCTGCCTGCTGAGCAGCACTGACCAACACTGCCTGGGCCCAGGCTTTTATCTATCTCTGAGGCAGGCCCCATTATGATGTCAGAAAGCTGGCTCTGGAATCCTGAGGGCTCCACTATGACACGTGCAAAGTTCCGTCTGAACTTTATATAAGACGGTGCGGCTCAGTCAGTCACTCAGTGTTGCCTGAGAGGGCAACACTGCAACAGCCGGCCGCCAGGCTGTCTTTTTTTTGCACATTTATTTGCCTCCAGGAGGCCACAAGAGGGAGACAAGGGACTGCAAAATGGAAAATAGGCATCCACCAACTTTACAGACAACTTCTCTTTGCTCCTACAACCTCCATCCTTGCACAGTTTGTTATTCTTCCAGGTAACATAGTAACAAATCCAAATTGCTGCTCTCTTTGTAGGCAAGCAAGGGTTTGTTGCAACTGCAATTCTTACTTCTTCTTGGAAATGTAGGGACGACAGTACATTCCATCACATCCATCTAGTGTACACAGGTAGGTCCATTGTGGCGGGCGGGCTGCTTTAATGGCTGTTTGCTGTTCCCCCTACTCCACTCCACTATTTGACTGTGGTGCTGCATCAATCAATCAGTGGCTGGCTCAGGTGCAGCTCTTTAACCTACCTAAAAGGGAGGGCGGAGAGAAGACAAGGAAGGTGAATGAGCTGTTCCAATGTGAAATGCCGGAAACACAGAAACACAGAAGACACACACACACACACACACACACACACACACACACACACACACACACACACACACACACACACACACACACACACAACAAGAGGTGGCAATGTATTAATTAATTGCATTTAATAAATGAGCTCATTATCACACATGACTGTACAAATGCATTGTCCAACAGGTGTTGAAATAATGGGATTAAAAGGGGAGATCCCATCAGAAAGACAAAAACAATAGCAAACACAAATAGCACTTTTGGAATCTGATTTTAGTCAACACATAAGGGAAGGGTGCACCGGTCCTGGAAATACTGCAATACCAGGTCAATGCGTGGAGTGGACAGAGCAAGCTCTATTTCCATCTCCCTGTTCTAAAAATCCATTTAATATATGGTCCCCAGATAGGGGACGTATCAGATATTAAACTGATAAGAACAGATACTACACTTGATCTTAGCCAAAAGGCCGAGAAGCGATAACCCGAGCGGCCCTTGCCTTGCCCGAGCCTGTCCCATACTGCTGTTCACCCCTTGCAGCGATTGATTCAGCCTACTCCTAGGCAATTCCATGGGGCCCTGCAGGCTCACACACATTTACAGCTACTAAGCGGGAGGGAGGTGAATAAAGGCCGGAGAGGAAGCTACACAGGATTTGCTTCTTTTGCTTGCACCACAATGCAGTGCTGAAAGAGGAGGAATCTACATAAAAACGCCTTCCTGGCAACGCCCAAATGCCCTCCTGCCATGCAGATAAACACTGGCAGCGGCAGCAAGTGCATGCCCACAGCCACCCCTTGTTCCTTCACACCTTGTATCAGCTGTAATCCAGTCCAGTCCAGTCCAGTGCTGCCTGCTGAGCAGCACTGACCAACACTGCCTGGGCCCAGGCTTTTATCTATCTCTGAGGCAGGCCCCATTATGATGTCAGAAAGCTGGCTCTGGAATCCTGAGGGCTCCACTATGACACGTGCAAAGTTCCGTCTGAACTTTATATAAGACGGTGCGGCTCAGTCAGTCACTCAGTGTTGCCTGAGAGGGCAACACTGCAACAGCCGGCCGCCAGGCTGTCTTTTTTTTGCACATTTATTTGCCTCCAGGAGGCCACAAGAGGGAGACAAGGGACTGCAAAATGGAAAATAGGCATCCACCAACTTTACAGACAACTTCTCTTTGCTCCTACAACCTCCATCCTTGCACAGTTTGTTATTCTTCCAGGTAACATAGTAACAAATCCAAATTGCTGCTCTCTTTGTAGGCAAGCAAGGGTTTGTTGCAACTGCAATTCTTACTTCTTCTTGGAAATGTAGGGACGACAGTACATTCCATCACATCCATCTAGTGTACACAGGTAGGTCCATTGTGGCGGGCGGGCTGCTTTAATGGCTGTTTGCTGTTCCCCCTACTCCACTCCACTATTTGACTGTGGTGCTGCATCAATCAATCAGTGGCTGGCTCAGGTGCAGCTCTTTAACCTACCTAAAAGGGAGGGCGGAGAGAAGACAAGGAAGGTGAATGAGCTGTTCCAATGTGAAATGCCGGAAACACAGAAACACAGAAGACACACACACACACACACACACACACACACACACACACACACACACACACACACACACACACACACACACACAACAAGAGGTGGCAATGTATTAATTAATTGCATTTAATAAATGAGCTCATTATCACACATGACTGTACAAATGCATTGTCCAACAGGTGTTGAAATAATGGGATTAAAAGGGGAGATCCCATCAGAAAGACAAAAACAATAGCAAACACAAATAGCACTTTTGGAATCTGATTTTAGTCAACACATAAGGGAAGGGTGCACCGGTCCTGGAAATACTGCAATACCAGGTCAATGCGTGGAGTGGACAGAGCAAGCTCTATTTCCATCTCCCTGTTCTAAAAATCCATTTAATATATGGTCCCCAGATAGGGGACGTATCAGATATTAAACTGATAAGAACAGATACTACACTTGATCTTAGCCAAAAGGCCGAGAAGCGATAACCCGAGCGGCCCTTGCCTTGCCCGAGCCTGTCCCATACTGCTGTTCACCCCTTGCAGCGATTGATTCAGCCTACTCCTAGGCAATTCCATGGGGCCCTGCAGGCTCACACACATTTACAGCTACTAAGCGGGAGGGAGGTGAATAAAGGCCGGAGAGGAAGCTACACAGGATTTGCTTCTTTTGCTTGCACCACAATGCAGTGCTGAAAGAGGAGGAATCTACATAAAAACGCCTTCCTGGCAACGCCCAAATGCCCTCCTGCCATGCAGATAAACACTGGCAGCGGCAGCAAGTGCATGCCCACAGCCACCCCTTGTTCCTTCACACCTTGTATCAGCTGTAATCCAGTCCAGTCCAGTCCAGTGCTGCCTGCTGAGCAGCACTGACCAACACTGCCTGGGCCCAGGCTTTTATCTATCTCTGAGGCAGGCCCCATTATGATGTCAGAAAGCTGGCTCTGGAATCCTGAGGGCTCCACTATGACACGTGCAAAGTTCCGTCTGAACTTTATATAAGACGGTGCGGCTCAGTCAGTCACTCAGTGTTGCCTGAGAGGGCAACACTGCAACAGCCGGCCGCCAGGCTGTCTTTTTTTTGCACATTTATTTGCCTCCAGGAGGCCACAAGAGGGAGACAAGGGACTGCAAAATGGAAAATAGGCATCCACCAACTTTACAGACAACTTCTCTTTGCTCCTACAACCTCCATCCTTGCACAGTTTGTTATTCTTCCAGGTAACATAGTAACAAATCCAAATTGCTGCTCTCTTTGTAGGCAAGCAAGGGTTTGTTGCAACTGCAATTCTTACTTCTTCTTGGAAATGTAGGGACGACAGTACATTCCATCACATCCATCTAGTGTACACAGGTAGGTCCATTGTGGCGGGCGGGCTGCTTTAATGGCTGTTTGCTGTTCCCCCTACTCCACTCCACTATTTGACTGTGGTGCTGCATCAATCAATCAGTGGCTGGCTCAGGTGCAGCTCTTTAACCTACCTAAAAGGGAGGGCGGAGAGAAGACAAGGAAGGTGAATGAGCTGTTCCAATGTGAAATGCCGGAAACACAGAAACACAGAAGACACACACACACACACACACACACACACACACACACACACACACACACACACACACACACACACACACACACACACAACAAGAGGTGGCAATGTATTAATTAATTGCATTTAATAAATGAGCTCATTATCACACATGACTGTACAAATGCATTGTCCAACAGGTGTTGAAATAATGGGATTAAAAGGGGAGATCCCATCAGAAAGACAAAAACAATAGCAAACACAAATAGCACTTTTGGAATCTGATTTTAGTCAACACATAAGGGAAGGGTGCACCGGTCCTGGAAATACTGCAATACCAGGTCAATGCGTGGAGTGGACAGAGCAAGCTCTATTTCCATCTCCCTGTTCTAAAAATCCATTTAATATATGGTCCCCAGATAGGGGACGTATCAGATATTAAACTGATAAGAACAGATACTACACTTGATCTTAGCCAAAAGGCCGAGAAGCGATAACCCGAGCGGCCCTTGCCTTGCCCGAGCCTGTCCCATACTGCTGTTCACCCCTTGCAGCGATTGATTCAGCCTACTCCTAGGCAATTCCATGGGGCCCTGCAGGCTCACACACATTTACAGCTACTAAGCGGGAGGGAGGTGAATAAAGGCCGGAGAGGAAGCTACACAGGATTTGCTTCTTTTGCTTGCACCACAATGCAGTGCTGAAAGAGGAGGAATCTACATAAAAACGCCTTCCTGGCAACGCCCAAATGCCCTCCTGCCATGCAGATAAACACTGGCAGCGGCAGCAAGTGCATGCCCACAGCCACCCCTTGTTCCTTCACACCTTGTATCAGCTGTAATCCAGTCCAGTCCAGTCCAGTGCTGCCTGCTGAGCAGCACTGACCAACACTGCCTGGGCCCAGGCTTTTATCTATCTCTGAGGCAGGCCCCATTATGATGTCAGAAAGCTGGCTCTGGAATCCTGAGGGCTCCACTATGACACGTGCAAAGTTCCGTCTGAACTTTATATAAGACGGTGCGGCTCAGTCAGTCACTCAGTGTTGCCTGAGAGGGCAACACTGCAACAGCCGGCCGCCAGGCTGTCTTTTTTTTGCACATTTATTTGCCTCCAGGAGGCCACAAGAGGGAGACAAGGGACTGCAAAATGGAAAATAGGCATCCACCAACTTTACAGACAACTTCTCTTTGCTCCTACAACCTCCATCCTTGCACAGTTTGTTATTCTTCCAGGTAACATAGTAACAAATCCAAATTGCTGCTCTCTTTGTAGGCAAGCAAGGGTTTGTTGCAACTGCAATTCTTACTTCTTCTTGGAAATGTAGGGACGACAGTACATTCCATCACATCCATCTAGTGTACACAGGTAGGTCCATTGTGGCGGGCGGGCTGCTTTAATGGCTGTTTGCTGTTCCCCCTACTCCACTCCACTATTTGACTGTGGTGCTGCATCAATCAATCAGTGGCTGGCTCAGGTGCAGCTCTTTAACCTACCTAAAAGGGAGGGCGGAGAGAAGACAAGGAAGGTGAATGAGCTGTTCCAATGTGAAATGCCGGAAACACAGAAACACAGAAGACACACACACACACACACACACACACACACACACACACACACACACACACACACACACACACACACACACACACACAACAAGAGGTGGCAATGTATTAATTAATTGCATTTAATAAATGAGCTCATTATCACACATGACTGTACAAATGCATTGTCCAACAGGTGTTGAAATAATGGGATTAAAAGGGGAGATCCCATCAGAAAGACAAAAACAATAGCAAACACAAATAGCACTTTTGGAATCTGATTTTAGTCAACACATAAGGGAAGGGTGCACCGGTCCTGGAAATACTGCAATACCAGGTCAATGCGTGGAGTGGACAGAGCAAGCTCTATTTCCATCTCCCTGTTCTAAAAATCCATTTAATATATGGTCCCCAGATAGGGGACGTATCAGATATTAAACTGATAAGAACAGATACTACACTTGATCTTAGCCAAAAGGCCGAGAAGCGATAACCCGAGCGGCCCTTGCCTTGCCCGAGCCTGTCCCATACTGCTGTTCACCCCTTGCAGCGATTGATTCAGCCTACTCCTAGGCAATTCCATGGGGCCCTGCAGGCTCACACACACATTTACAGCTACTAAGCGGGAGGGAGGTGAATAAAGGCCGGAGAGGAAGCTACACAGGATTTGCTTCTTTTGCTTGCACCACAATGCAGTGCTGAAAGAGGAGGAATCTACATAAAAACGCCTTCCTGGCAACGCCCAAATGCCCTCCTGCCATGCAGATAAACACTGGCAGCGGCAGCAAGTGCATGCCCACAGCCACCCCTTGTTCCTTCACACCTTGTATCAGCTGTAATCCAGTCCAGTCCAGTCCAGTGCTGCCTGCTGAGCAGCACTGACCAACACTGCCTGGGCCCAGGCTTTTATCTATCTCTGAGGCAGGCCCCATTATGATGTCAGAAAGCTGGCTCTGGAATCCTGAGGGCTCCACTATGACACGTGCAAAGTTCCGTCTGAACTTTATATAAGACGGTGCGGCTCAGTCAGTCACTCAGTGTTGCCTGAGAGGGCAACACTGCAACAGCCGGCCGCCAGGCTGTCTTTTTTTTGCACATTTATTTGCCTCCAGGAGGCCACAAGAGGGAGACAAGGGACTGCAAAATGGAAAATAGGCATCCACCAACTTTACAGACAACTTCTCTTTGCTCCTACAACCTCCATCCTTGCACAGTTTGTTATTCTTCCAGGTAACATAGTAACAAATCCAAATTGCTGCTCTCTTTGTAGGCAAGCAAGGGTTTGTTGCAACTGCAATTCTTACTTCTTCTTGGAAATGTAGGGACGACAGTACATTCCATCACATCCATCTAGTGTACACAGGTAGGTCCATTGTGGCGGGCGGGCTGCTTTAATGGCTGTTTGCTGTTCCCCCTACTCCACTCCACTATTTGACTGTGGTGCTGCATCAATCAATCAGTGGCTGGCTCAGGTGCAGCTCTTTAACCTACCTAAAAGGGAGGGCGGAGAGAAGACAAGGAAGGTGAATGAGCTGTTCCAATGTGAAATGCCGGAAACACAGAAACACAGAAGACACACACACACACACACACACACACACACACACACACACACACACACACACACACACACACACACACACACACACACACACACACAACAAGAGGTGGCAATGTATTAATTAATTGCATTTAATAAATGAGCTCATTATCACACATGACTGTACAAATGCATTGTCCAACAGGTGTTGAAATAATGGGATTAAAAGGGGAGATCCCATCAGAAAGACAAAAACAATAGCAAACACAAATAGCACTTTTGGAATCTGATTTTAGTCAACACATAAGGGAAGGGTGCACCGGTCCTGGAAATACTGCAATACCAGGTCAATGCGTGGAGTGGACAGAGCAAGCTCTATTTCCATCTCCCTGTTCTAAAAATCCATTTAATATATGGTCCCCAGATAGGGGACGTATCAGATATTAAACTGATAAGAACAGATACTACACTTGATCTTAGCCAAAAGGCCGAGAAGCGATAACCCGAGCGGCCCTTGCCTTGCCCGAGCCTGTCCCATACTGCTGTTCACCCCTTGCAGCGATTGATTCAGCCTACTCCTAGGCAATTCCATGGGGCCCTGCAGGCTCACACACATTTACAGCTACTAAGCGGGAGGGAGGTGAATAAAGGCCGGAGAGGAAGCTACACAGGATTTGCTTCTTTTGCTTGCACCACAATGCAGTGCTGAAAGAGGAGGAATCTACATAAAAACGCCTTCCTGGCAACGCCCAAATGCCCTCCTGCCATGCAGATAAACACTGGCAGCGGCAGCAAGTGCATGCCCACAGCCACCCCTTGTTCCTTCACACCTTGTATCAGCTGTAATCCAGTCCAGTCCAGTCCAGTGCTGCCTGCTGAGCAGCACTGACCAACACTGCCTGGGCCCAGGCTTTTATCTATCTCTGTCTACTGAGGCAGGCCCCATTATGATGTCAGAAAGCTGGCTCTGGAATCCTGAGGGCTCCACTATGACACGTGCAAAGTTCCGTCTGAACTTTATATAAGACGGTGCGGCTCAGTCAGTCACTCAGTGTTGCCTGAGAGGGCAACACTGCAACAGCCGGCCGCCAGGCTGTCTTTTTTTTGCACATTTATTTGCCTCCAGGAGGCCACAAGAGGGAGACAAGGGACTGCAAAATGGAAAATAGGCATCCACCAACTTTACAGACAACTTCTCTTTGCTCCTACAACCTCCATCCTTGCACAGTTTGTTATTCTTCCAGGTAACATAGTAACAAATCCAAATTGCTGCTCTCTTTGTAGGCAAGCAAGGGTTTGTTGCAACTGCAATTCTTACTTCTTCTTGGAAATGTAGGGACGACAGTACATTCCATCACATCCATCTAGTGTACACAGGTAGGTCCATTGTGGCGGGCGGGCTGCTTTAATGGCTGTTTGCTGTTCCCCCCTACTCCACTCCACTATTTGACTGTGGTGCTGCATCAATCAATCAGTGGCTGGCTCAGGTGCAGCTCTTTAACCTACCTAAAAGGGAGGGCGGAGAGAAGACAAGGAAGGTGAATGAGCTGTTCCAATGTGAAATGCCGGAAACACAGAAACACAGAAGACACACACACACACACACACACACACACACACACACACACACACACACACACACACACACACACACACACACCACACAACAAGAGGTGGCAATGTATTAATTAATTGCATTTAATAAATGAGCTCATTATCACACATGACTGTACAAATGCATTGTCCAACAGGTGTTGAAATAATGGGATTAAAAGGGGAGATCCCATCAGAAAGACAAAAACAATAGCAAACACAAATAGCACTTTTGGAATCTGATTTTAGTCAACACATAAGGGAAGGGTGCACCGGTCCTGGAAATACTGCAATACCAGGTCAATGCGTGGAGTGGACAGAGCAAGCTCTATTTCCATCTCCCTGTTCTAAAAATCCATTTAATATATGGTCCCCAGATAGGGGACGTATCAGATATTAAACTGATAAGAACAGATACTACACTTGATCTTAGCCAAAAGGCCGAGAAGCGATAACCCGAGCGGCCCTTGCCTTGCCCGAGCCTGTCCCATACTGCTGTTCACCCCTTGCAGCGATTGATTCAGCCTACTCCTAGGCAATTCCATGGGGCCCTGCAGGCTCACCACACATTTACAGCTACTAAGCGGGAGGGAGGTGAATAAAGGCCGGAGAGGAAGCTACACAGGATTTGCTTCTTTTGCTTGCACCCACAATGCAGTGCTGAAAGAGGAGGAATCTACATAAAAACGCCTTCCTGGCAACGCCCAAATGCCCTCCTGCCATGCAGATAAACACTGGCAGCGGCAGCAAGTGCATGCCCACAGCCACCCCTTGTTCCTTCACACCTTGTATCAGCTGTAATCCAGTCCAGTCCAGTCCAGTGCTGCCTGCTGAGCAGCACTGACCAACACTGCCTGGGCCCAGGCTTTTATCTATCTCTGAGGCAGGCCCCATTATGATGTCAGAAAGCTGGCTCTGGAATCCTGAGGGCTCCACTATGACACGTGCAAAGTTCCGTCTGAACTTTATATAAGACGGTGCGGCTCAGTCAGTCACTCAGTGTTGCCTGAGAGGGCAACACTGCAACAGCCGGCCGCCAGGCTGTCTTTTTTTTGCACATTTATTTGCCTCCAGGGAGGCCACAAGAGGGAGACAAGGGACTGCAAAATGGAAAATAGGCATCCACCAACTTTACAGACAACTTCTCTTTGCTCCTACAACCTCCATCCTTGCACAGTTTGTTATTCTTCCAGGTAACATAGTAACAAATCCAAATTGCTGCTCTCTTTGTAGGCAAGCAAGGGTTTGTTGCAACTGCAATTCTTACTTCTTCTTGGAAATGTAGGGACGACAGTACATTCCATCACATCCATCTAGTGTACACAGGTAGGTCCATTGTGGCGGGCGGGCTGCTTTAATGGCTGTTTGCTGTTCCCCCCTACTCCACTCCACTATTTGACTGTGGTGCTGCATCAATCAATCAGTGGCTGGCTCAGGTGCAGCTCTTTAACCTACCTAAAAGGGAGGGCGGAGAGAAGACAAGGAAGGTGAATGAGCTGTTCCAATGTGAAATGCCGGAAACACAGAAACACAGAAGACACACACACACACACACACACACACACACACACACACACACACACACACACACACACACACACACACACACACACACACAAACAAGAGGTGGCAATGTATTAATTAATTGCATTTAATAAATGAGCTCATTATCACACATGACTGTACAAATGCATTGTCCAACAGGTGTTGAAATAATGGGATTAAAAGGGGAGATCCCATCAGAAAGACAAAAACAATAGCAAACACAAATAGCACTTTTGGAATCTGATTTTAGTCAACACATAAGGGAAGGGTGCACCGGTCCTGGAAATACTGCAATACCAGGTCAATGCGTGGAGTGGACAGAGCAAGCTCTATTTCCATCTCCCTGTTCTAAAAATCCATTTAATATATGGTCCCCAGATAGGGGACGTATCAGATATTAAACTGATAAGAACAGATACTACACTTGATCTTAGCCAAAAGGCCGAGAAGCGATAACCCGAGCGGCCCTTGCCTTGCCCGAGCCTGTCCCATACTGCTGTTCACCCCTTGCAGCGATTGATTCAGCCTACTCCTAGGCAATTCCATGGGGCCCTGCAGGCTCACACACATTTACAGCTACTAAGCGGGAGGGAGGTGAATAAAGGCCGGAGAGGAAGCTACACAGGATTTGCTTCTTTTGCTTGCACCACAATGCAGTGCTGAAAGAGGAGGAATCTACATAAAAACGCCTTCCTGGCAACGCCCAAATGCCCTCCTGCCATGCAGATAAACACTGGCAAGCGGCAGCAAGTGCATGCCCACAGCCACCCCTTGTTCCTTCACACCTTGTATCAGCTGTAATCCAGTCCAGTCCAGTCCAGTGCTGCCTGCTGAGCAGCACTGACCAACACTGCCTGGGCCCAGGCTTTTATCTATCTCTGAGGCAGGCCCCATTATGATGTCAGAAAGCTGGCTCTGGAATCCTGAGGGCTCCACTATGACACGTGCAAAGTTCCGTCTGAACTTTATATAAGACGGTGCGGCTCAGTCAGTCACTCAGTGTTGCCTGAGAGGGCAACACTGCAACAGCCGGCCGCCAGGCTGTCTTTTTTTTGCACATTTATTTGCCTCCAGGAGGCCACAAGAGGGAGACAAGGGACTGCAAAATGGAAAATAGGCATCCACCAACTTTACAGACAACTTCTCTTTGCTCCTACAACCTCCATCCTTGCACAGTTTGTTATTCTTCCAGGTAACATAGTAACAAATCCAAATTGCTGCTCTCTTTGTAGGCAAGCAAGGGTTTGTTGCAACTGCAATTCTTACTTCTTCTTGGAAATGTAGGGACGACAGTACATTCCATCACATCCATCTAGTGTACACAGGTAGGTCCATTGTGGCGGGCGGGCTGCTTTAATGGCTGTTTGCTGTTCCCCCTACTCCACTCCACTATTTGACTGTGGTGCTGCATCAATCAATCAGTGGCTGGCTCAGGTGCAGCTCTTTAACCTACCTAAAAGGGAGGGCGGAGAGAAGACAAGGAAGGTGAATGAGCTGTTCCAATGTGAAATGCCGGAAACACAGAAACACAGAAGACACACACACACACACACACACACACACACACACACAACAAGAGGTGGCAATGTATTAATTAATTGCATTTAATAAATGAGCTCATTATCACACATGACTGTACAAATGCATTGTCCAACAGGTGTTGAAATAATGGGATTAAAAGGGGAGATCCCATCAGAAAGACAAAAACAATAGCAAACACAAATAGCACTTTTGGAATCTGATTTTAGTCAACACATAAGGGAAGGGTGCACCGGTCCTGGAAATACTGCAATACCAGGTCAATGCGTGGAGTGGACAGAGCAAGCTCTATTTCCATCTCCCTGTTCTAAAAATCCATTTAATATATGGTCCCCAGATAGGGGACGTATCAGATATTAAACTGATAAGAACAGATACTACACTTGATCTTAGCCAAAAGGCCGAGAAGCGATAACCCGAGCGGCCCTTGCCTTGCCCGAGCCTGTCCCATACTGCTGTTCACCCCTTGCAGCGATTGATTCAGCCTACTCCTAGGCAATTCCATGGGGCCCTGCAGGCTCACACACATTTACAGCTACTAAGCGGGAGGGAGGTGAATAAAGGCCGGAGAGGAAGCTACACAGGATTTGCTTCTTTTGCTTGCACCACAATGCAGTGCTGAAAGAGGAGGAATCTACATAAAAACGCCTTCCTGGCAACGCCCAAATGCCCTCCTGCCATGCAGATAAACACTGGCAGCGGCAGCAAGTGCATGCCCACAGCCACCCCTTGTTCCTTCACACCTTGTATCAGCTGTAATCCAGTCCAGTCCAGTCCAGTGCTGCCTGCTGAGCAGCACTGACCAACACTGCCTGGGCCCAGGCTTTTATCTATCTCTGAGGCAGGCCCCATTATGATGTCAGAAAGCTGGCTCTGGAATCCTGAGGGCTCCACTATGACACGTGCAAAGTTCCGTCTGAACTTTATATAAGACGGTGCGGCTCAGTCAGTCACTCAGTGTTGCCTGAGAGGGCAACACTGCAACAGCCGGCCGCCAGGCTGTCTTTTTTTTGCACATTTATTTGCCTCCAGGAGGCCACAAGAGGGAGACAAGGGACTGCAAAATGGAAAATAGGCATCCACCAACTTTACAGACAACTTCTCTTTGCTCCTACAACCTCCATCCTTGCACAGTTTGTTATTCTTCCAGGTAACATAGTAACAAATCCAAATTGCTGCTCTCTTTGTAGGCAAGCAAGGGTTTGTTGCAACTGCAATTCTTACTTCTTCTTGGAAATGTAGGGACGACAGTACATTCCATCACATCCATCTAGTGTACACAGGTAGGTCCATTGTGGCGGGCGGGCTGCTTTAATGGCTGTTTGCTGTTCCCCCTACTCCACTCCACTATTTGACTGTGGTGCTGCATCAATCAATCAGTGGCTGGCTCAGGTGCAGCTCTTTAACCTACCTAAAAGGGAGGGCGGAGAGAAGACAAGGAAGGTGAATGAGCTGTTCCAATGTGAAATGCCGGAAACACAGAAACACAGAAGACACACACACACACACACACACACACACACACACACACACACACACACACACACACACACACACACACACACACAACAAGAGGTGGCAATGTATTAATTAATTGCATTTAATAAATGAGCTCATTATCACACATGACTGTACAAATGCATTGTCCAACAGGTGTTGAAATAATGGGATTAAAAGGGGAGATCCCATCAGAAAGACAAAAACAATAGCAAACACAAATAGCACTTTTGGAATCTGATTTTAGTCAACACATAAGGGAAGGGTGCACCGGTCCTGGAAATACTGCAATACCAGGTCAATGCGTGGAGTGGACAGAGCAAGCTCTATTTCCATCTCCCTGTTCTAAAAATCCATTTAATATATGGTCCCCAGATAGGGGACGTATCAGATATTAAACTGATAAGAACAGATACTACACTTGATCTTAGCCAAAAGGCCGAGAAGCGATAACCCGAGCGGCCCTTGCCTTGCCCGAGCCTGTCCCATACTGCTGTTCACCCCTTGCAGCGATTGATTCAGCCTACTCCTAGGCAATTCCATGGGGCCCTGCAGGCTCACACACATTTACAGCTACTAAGCGGGAGGGAGGTGAATAAAGGCCGGAGAGGAAGCTACACAGGATTTGCTTCTTTTGCTTGCACCACAATGCAGTGCTGAAAGAGGAGGAATCTACATAAAAACGCCTTCCTGGCAACGCCCAAATGCCCTCCTGCCATGCAGATAAACACTGGCAGCGGCAGCAAGTGCATGCCCACAGCCACCCCTTGTTCCTTCACACCTTGTATCAGCTGTAATCCAGTCCAGTCCAGTCCAGTGCTGCCTGCTGAGCAGCACTGACCAACACTGCCTGGGCCCAGGCTTTTATCTATCTCTGAGGCAGGCCCCATTATGATGTCAGAAAGCTGGCTCTGGAATCCTGAGGGCTCCACTATGACACGTGCAAAGTTCCGTCTGAACTTTATATAAGACGGTGCGGCTCAGTCAGTCACTCAGTGTTGCCTGAGAGGGCAACACTGCAACAGCCGGCCGCCAGGCTGTCTTTTTTTTGCACATTTATTTGCCTCCAGGAGGCCACAAGAGGGAGACAAGGGACTGCAAAATGGAAAATAGGCATCCACCAACTTTACAGACAACTTCTCTTTGCTCCTACAACCTCCATCCTTGCACAGTTTGTTATTCTTCCAGGTAACATAGTAACAAATCCAAATTGCTGCTCTCTTTGTAGGCAAGCAAGGGTTTGTTGCAACTGCAATTCTTACTTCTTCTTGGAAATGTAGGGACGACAGTACATTCCATCACATCCATCTAGTGTACACAGGTAGGTCCATTGTGGCGGGCGGGCTGCTTTAATGGCTGTTTGCTGTTCCCCCTACTCCACTCCACTATTTGACTGTGGTGCTGCATCAATCAATCAGTGGCTGGCTCAGGTGCAGCTCTTTAACCTACCTAAAAGGGAGGGCGGAGAGAAGACAAGGAAGGTGAATGAGCTGTTCCAATGTGAAATGCCGGAAACACAGAAACACAGAAGACACACACACACACACACACACACACACACACACACAACAAGAGGTGGCAATGTATTAATTAATTGCATTTAATAAATGAGCTCATTATCACACATGACTGTACAAATGCATTGTCCAACAGGTGTTGAAATAATGGGATTAAAAGGGGAGATCCCATCAGAAAGACAAAAACAATAGCAAACACAAATAGCACTTTTGGAATCTGATTTTAGTCAACACATAAGGGAAGGGTGCACCGGTCCTGGAAATACTGCAATACCAGGTCAATGCGTGGAGTGGACAGAGCAAGCTCTATTTCCATCTCCCTGTTCTAAAAATCCATTTAATATATGGTCCCCAGATAGGGGACGTATCAGATATTAAACTGATAAGAACAGATACTACACTTGATCTTAGCCAAAAGGCCGAGAAGCGATAACCCGAGCGGCCCTTGCCTTGCCCGAGCCTGTCCCATACTGCTGTTCACCCCTTGCAGCGATTGATTCAGCCTACTCCTAGGCAATTCCATGGGGCCCTGCAGGCTCACACACATTTACAGCTACTAAGCGGGAGGGAGGTGAATAAAGGCCGGAGAGGAAGCTACACAGGATTTGCTTCTTTTGCTTGCACCACAATGCAGTGCTGAAAGAGGAGGAATCTACATAAAAACGCCTTCCTGGCAACGCCCAAATGCCCTCCTGCCATGCAGATAAACACTGGCAGCGGCAGCAAGTGCATGCCCACAGCCACCCCTTGTTCCTTCACACCTTGTATCAGCTGTAATCCAGTCCAGTCCAGTCCAGTGCTGCCTGCTGAGCAGCACTGACCAACACTGCCTGGGCCCAGGCTTTTATCTATCTCTGAGGCAGGCCCCATTATGATGTCAGAAAGCTGGCTCTGGAATCCTGAGGGCTCCACTATGACACGTGCAAAGTTCCGTCTGAACTTTATATAAGACGGTGCGGCTCAGTCAGTCACTCAGTGTTGCCTGAGAGGGCAACACTGCAACAGCCGGCCGCCAGGCTGTCTTTTTTTTGCACATTTATTTGCCTCCAGGAGGCCACAAGAGGGAGACAAGGGACTGCAAAATGGAAAATAGGCATCCACCAACTTTACAGACAACTTCTCTTTGCTCCTACAACCTCCATCCTTGCACAGTTTGTTATTCTTCCAGGTAACATAGTAACAAATCCAAATTGCTGCTCTCTTTGTAGGCAAGCAAGGGTTTGTTGCAACTGCAATTCTTACTTCTTCTTGGAAATGTAGGGACGACAGTACATTCCATCACATCCATCTAGTGTACACAGGTAGGTCCATTGTGGCGGGCGGGCTGCTTTAATGGCTGTTTGCTGTTCCCCCTACTCCACTCCACTATTTGACTGTGGTGCTGCATCAATCAATCAGTGGCTGGCTCAGGTGCAGCTCTTTAACCTACCTAAAAGGGAGGGCGGAGAGAAGACAAGGAAGGTGAATGAGCTGTTCCAATGTGAAATGCCGGAAACACAGAAACACAGAAGACACACACACACA
Organism: Rhinoderma darwinii; assembly: GCF_050947455.1. Lineage (NCBI taxonomy): Eukaryota > Metazoa > Chordata > Amphibia > Anura > Rhinodermatidae > Rhinoderma > Rhinoderma darwinii. The sequence continues at coordinate 33,760 of NW_027463649.1, forward strand.
CACACACACACACACACACACACACACACACACACACACACACACACACACACACACACACAACAAGAGGTGGCAATGTATTAATTAATTGCATTTAATAAATGAGCTCATTATCACACATGACTGTACAAATGCATTGTCCAACAGGTGTTGAAATAATGGGATTAAAAGGGGAGATCCCATCAGAAAGACAAAAACAATAGCAAACACAAATAGCACTTTTGGAATCTGATTTTAGTCAACACATAAGGGAAGGGTGCACCGGTCCTGGAAATACTGCAATACCAGGTCAATGCGTGGAGTGGACAGAGCAAGCTCTATTTCCATCTCCCTGTTCTAAAAATCCATTTAATATATGGTCCCCAGATAGGGGACGTATCAGATATTAAACTGATAAGAACAGATACTACACTTGATCTTAGCCAAAAGGCCGAGAAGCGATAACCCGAGCGGCCCTTGCCTTGCCCGAGCCTGTCCCATACTGCTGTTCACCCCTTGCAGCGATTGATTCAGCCTACTCCTAGGCAATTCCATGGGGCCCTGCAGGCTCACACACATTTACAGCTACTAAGCGGGAGGGAGGTGAATAAAGGCCGGAGAGGAAGCTACACAGGATTTGCTTCTTTTGCTTGCACCACAATGCAGTGCTGAAAGAGGAGGAATCTACATAAAAACGCCTTCCTGGCAACGCCCAAATGCCCTCCTGCCATGCAGATAAACACTGGCAGCGGCAGCAAGTGCATGCCCACAGCCACCCCTTGTTCCTTCACACCTTGTATCAGCTGTAATCCAGTCCAGTCCAGTCCAGTGCTGCCTGCTGAGCAGCACTGACCAACACTGCCTGGGCCCAGGCTTTTATCTATCTCTGAGGCAGGCCCCATTATGATGTCAGAAAGCTGGCTCTGGAATCCTGAGGGCTCCACTATGACACGTGCAAAGTTCCGTCTGAACTTTATATAAGACGGTGCGGCTCAGTCAGTCACTCAGTGTTGCCTGAGAGGGCAACACTGCAACAGCCGGCCGCCAGGCTGTCTTTTTTTTGCACATTTATTTGCCTCCAGGAGGCCACAAGAGGGAGACAAGGGACTGCAAAATGGAAAATAGGCATCCACCAACTTTACAGACAACTTCTCTTTGCTCCTACAACCTCCATCCTTGCACAGTTTGTTATTCTTCCAGGTAACATAGTAACAAATCCAAATTGCTGCTCTCTTTGTAGGCAAGCAAGGGTTTGTTGCAACTGCAATTCTTACTTCTTCTTGGAAATGTAGGGACGACAGTACATTCCATCACATCCATCTAGTGTACACAGGTAGGTCCATTGTGGCGGGCGGGCTGCTTTAATGGCTGTTTGCTGTTCCCCCTACTCCACTCCACTATTTGACTGTGGTGCTGCATCAATCAATCAGTGGCTGGCTCAGGTGCAGCTCTTTAACCTACCTAAAAGGGAGGGCGGAGAGAAGACAAGGAAGGTGAATGAGCTGTTCCAATGTGAAATGCCGGAAACACAGAAACACAGAAGACACACACACACACACACACACACACACACACACACACACACACACACACACACACACACACACACACACACACACACACAACAAGAGGTGGCAATGTATTAATTAATTGCATTTAATAAATGAGCTCATTATCACACATGACTGTACAAATGCATTGTCCAACAGGTGTTGAAATAATGGGATTAAAAGGGGAGATCCCATCAGAAAGACAAAAACAATAGCAAACACAAATAGCACTTTTGGAATCTGATTTTAGTCAACACATAAGGGAAGGGTGCACCGGTCCTGGAAATACTGCAATACCAGGTCAATGCGTGGAGTGGACAGAGCAAGCTCTATTTCCATCTCCCTGTTCTAAAAATCCATTTAATATATGGTCCCCAGATAGGGGACGTATCAGATATTAAACTGATAAGAACAGATAAGGTTTCAACAAAGTTTTTTATTGGCAAAAATATTATATTTTACAGACTTTTTTTTAAAATTGAAACCACAAGATAAAATCAATGGCATAATACATAAATATTCATACATTTAAATGAATACAAAAGTAATAATAATAAGACCAGTAATACAGATGTTATAATAAAAGTACAGAACAATAGCAGGATAAAATTTATACAGGGCATAAAAGACATAAAAGAATAAAACCATTTTTATTTACAATGTTATGGTATTCCACATTTGCAAACACCACATGGATGTTGCTTCTTTTACCCCTAGCTGCTTTTTGTCCCTAAGATAATAAATGTACATTTCACTTAGGGCATATTTGACACAATTTTTAACATCAATAAAATCATGTTTAAAAAGCAGAATGTTCCTAACCTTCCAGATGGCATTCTTAAAACAGTTTAAAATGATCCAACAGACCATTTGCTGTTTAAAACTTGGGCAGTTAAAAAGACCATAAAACACGTATTCAAATTTAAGATCTTTAAGACCGCAGGCCCATTTCAACAATGGGCCTACCTTCCTCCAAACCTCCTGTGCATATGGGCAGTTCCAAAACAGGTGCATTACCGTCTCGTCGTCACCACACCTGTCTCTCGGGCACTTGGCTCTCGCCACCAGTCCTCGCCTATGCTGGAATTCACGAGTAGGGAGGCACTGGTGAACGATTGCCCAGGCAAGGTCCTTGTGCACATTTGCCATAAATTTCCCGAAAACGTTCCGCCACACCACCTTGGACCTTGCCTGTGAGAAATTTGAAACTGCCAGTGTATCCTCCTGCCGCCTACAGGAGAGTGACACTTTTTTCTGGTCCCCCAATATGTCAGGCTCCAATTCTTGGAGACCTAGGAGCCTGACAGTTTTTTCGAGCACCGCATATTGTTTTGGGGGACACAGAAGCACAGGAGAATTCAAAGGGACACGAAACCATCGTTTAAAAATCATGCCCGTAGCGTACTTTAAAAAGTAGCTAAAAATACCATCAGAATTATACATTTTAAAACAGAAGCAAAAGTATTTAATGTAAAAGAAGTTAAAAAGGTTAGGAACATCTCTCCCGCCATTGTCCTTACATCTGTACATAAAATCACGTTTTAGTTTTTCCATTTTGGAACCCCATAAAAACATAAAACAGATCCTGGTCACTTTTTTAATATATAAAATTGTTGGAGGGAAAACCATAGCTACATAAAGCATTATGGGTAATAAAACAGATTTAATTATTAAAACTTTTCCCTCCATGGTGAGATTTCTCAAATTCCACATTAAAACCTTTTTTTCCATTTTGGCAATTACTGAATCCCAATTGGGTCTCCCATCGTTTTCTTGATTAAAAACAATTCCTAAAATTTTTATCTGATCCTGCTGCATGTTAACTCCTGGTGTCACAGAGGAATCCCATACACCAGTATAAAAACAGTCACATTTATCAACGTTTAATTTAAAACCAGAGGCTTCACAAAAAAAGCCGGTGTTCCTCAATGCCCTTCTCATAGAAGCGGCGTCTGGGCATAGGATGGTGGCGTCATCCATATAGCCTAGGATTTTTACCTGGTTCCCCCTTCCTCCAGGTATGGGCACGCCTCTGATGACTTTATCATCTCTTATTAGGGTGAACAGAGGTTCAATGGCACAAATAAAAAGGAGCGGAGACAACGGGCACCCCTGTTTCACCCCTGATAAAAGAGGAACACCTTTAGTTAAAAATCCGTTGATAGAAATTTGGCTAAAACAGGATCGATATAAAAGCTTAATACGTGTTAAAATAATTTCAGGAACAGCCATCTTTTTAAGAACCATAAAAAGATATTCATGGGAGACCCGGTCAAAAGCCTTCTCGAAATCTAAGGATAAAATAGCAAGGCTTTGACCCCTTTCTTTAAAATACCAAATGATGTCACGTAAAATATTCAGGGACTCAGTAATTGACCTCCCAGGTACCCCACATACCTGGTTTGGATGGATTAATTTATGAATAAAAGGTTTAAAACGGATTGTTATTAGTTTAGCTAAAATTTTACAATCAACGTTTAAAAGAGTAATAGGGCGCCAGTTTTTTAACTGGTCCTTCTCACCTTTTTTAAAAATTAAGGACACAATCCCCCTCCTCCAGGAAGGGGGCAGCTCTTCAGTAATAAAAACTTCCTTATACAATAAAAACATGTCATTCTTTAAAATTTCCCAAAAAGCATGATAAAATTCGATGGGCAGACCATCTTCCCCAGGAGCTTTCCCATTAGAAAAACTTTTAAAAGCAAATAAAAGTTCCTCCAAGGTAATATTACGGGATAAAACTTCCTGGTCTAAAATATCTAGCTTGGCATCAAGGGAATTAAGAACATGTTCTAAAAAGGAAGGATCAATATTTTTCTTGTTAAAAAGAGATTGGTAGAAATTAAAAGCAGAATTTAAAATGCCGACCATAGTGGTTTCTCCTTCAAGGTTTAAAATGACATCTCGTTTATCCATTACCTTTTTGAAGAAGAACCGGGAACACTTCTCGCCATCCTCGAGGTACTTTACATGTGAATTAAAAATTATTTGTTTCCCTTTCTCTTCTATGGCATGTTTTATTTCAGCTTTAAGATTTAAAATATCATCATCAACATCCATACCAATCTCCTTCAATTTAAAAAGTACATGTAAACGTTTATTAAGAACATAAAACCATTGTTTTTTCTCTTTTGCTTTCTTCTTACCTGCTCGAATAAAAAAAGCTCTGATTTTGGGTTTAATGCCCTCCCACCAGTGTAGCATAGGCTGACTGGGCGCTCTATGGGACTGCCAACACTGGTAGGTCCGCACAAACTCCTCTTTAATGATGGGGTCCTCCAGGAGTGTGGTGTTTAGTCTCCAGGGACCCCTACAAGCTTTTTGCTCTCCCTCTAGCTCCAGGTGCACCGAAAGGAGCTTGTGATCAGATAAAATATTTGTTAAAAGCAAACATTTTTTGGGAATAAAACTATTAGAAGTGAAAATAAAATCAATTCTGGAGCTCACTCTTCCATTGGACCAGGTGGGGCCTGGGTCCGCAGGCAAGAGTTCCCTCCAGCAATCTTTCAATTTAAAATCACCAATAAAATTCTTGAGCAGGTAAGAAGTACGGTCAATTTTTCGATTAAAATCCCCACCCTGCCGGTGTTCTCCATCACGTACACAGTTAAAATCACCACCCACCAGCAGGGGGGTAGACCCAACACAAAACAATGGTAAAATCTCTAATAGTTCTGCCCTCTCCTGTTTGGTAGGAGGGGCATAAACGTTTAAAACACGAATTAAAATTCCATTAAAAAGCAAATGTATTAAAATAGCTCTGCCGGGCATGATTTCAGTCACTGTTTGGATGGAGATAAAACGACCTCGGCAGAGCAATCCAACCCCCGCAGAGCGACAGTCATTTCCACCAGACCAGACTGAGGGGCCTAGTTTCCAGTCCATCTTTAAATCTTGATATTCCAAGTCATTAGGGATTCCACATTCTTGAAGCAGGCAAAGGTCAAAGTCCACAGTCTCTAAAAATGAAAATAAAGCAGTCCTGCGGACAGGGCTCTTTAGGGACCTCACATTTAGTGAGGCGACTTTGATAGGAACCAACATAGTCTTAGTTGAGGTCAGAGTCCGAACCAGAAGAGTCGTACTCGGAGATCAGCTGCGAGTCTGGACCCCCTTTTTGAGGGGTCAATAAATCTTGGATGTTGGTAGGGTCAGAGCCAGATACGTGGGCGGCTCCAACCCCCACACTGCTCTCATCCGAACTCCGATAGGCAGCTTTCCTCCGAACTCCGGACTCCTCTTCCTCTCGCTGTCTCTTTGCAGAATGGCTCCTATCCATCTCCTCGAAGTCGCTCTCACCCATCTCTGGCCCCTGGCTGAAGATATCGCTGATGTCCTTACTGGGCAGCTGCACAGGGGCCTGTGAGGTCCCATCACTCTTGGCAACCTTTGCCTGCTTACGGGGAGCCTTCATCGCAAGCCCCTCCACAACCGCAGTGGAGGAACTTTGCTCCGACCCCCCCGTTGACCGGTAATGGTCAAAACGAGGCTCCAATCCAGCATATTTTAGGGTTTTCTTAATGGAGCCCTCGTCTGACACAGAGTGTCTCCGCTCCATGCCCACACTCTTGGGACAGGCGTCAGGTCCTACTGCAGAACCTACGGAGCCACGACGCCTGTCGCTAACCACTGCCTCAACAGGGTCCACTGCAGGCGGAGCAGAGGACCTGTTTGCAGAGGTGCCGGTCAACTTATGTCCAGCAGAGTCAGAATTCCTCCTGCTCTGCCTGGACCCGGTGGAATCCCTATGGCCGTCCCTCGAGGCTGACATCGGTGGGCCCCCCGATGGAGCTGTGAAGGACTTTGGCCTGGACCCCTCAGTCGTCAATGCTCGTTTTGGGGCATTACCAGCGGCGTCTGCACATGTTGCAAACTGCCGCTCTGGCCCTGGTCTGGGTGGCCCAGATTTCGCTCTGCGGGGGCAATCTTTAAAAGCATGCCCAGTCATGCCGCACAGATTGCACAACACCTCGGAACTGCATTTTGCCGCCACGTGTCCAACCTGGCCACACCTGTTACACTGCACCACATGGGGCCGGTCACAATGTTCTCTGGTGTGGCCATATCTCAAGCAGTTCCGGCAGGCTATTGGCATCTGGGGGTAAAATAAGAATCCTCGATTCTTCCCAATGGCAAAGTTCTGGGGTGGGTGATGTAAGCCTCCAATGCCATTGGGATCCTGGCGGAACTTCACCCAATATTTCCTTTTGCCGTTCCAGAAGCTCTGGGTGTTCAAGATTTTGTGTGAGAAGCGGACCTCCCTGCAGTAACGACTGAGGAAGGTTTCAATGTCACACTCTGAGACAAATGGACTGAACATGCACATCACGAGCGGGACTTCTTCCTCCCCGTAGAGGAATAAAAAGTTCAGTCCATTTAGCCGCTCCTCACTCTGGTCCGCATCAGACAATCTTTTGTGCATGTTGTCGCAACATGCCGCGGCCGTAAAGGATATGGTGTACCGACCGCGGCTTTCCTGGTCATTGAGACACAGGATGTCCGCCCGCTTGAGCCCCAGGAAGTCCAGCAGAATCACCTCCACAATGAAGCGAAGGTTCTTCCGCTGGCGATGGCCTTCTTCCACCTCGATGCGGACGGACTGGCGCAACCGGGTGTCCCCGGATGCAAATCCAAATGTAAATGGCATTTTCAGTGCCTGGGGGCTAAGCCTGTCCCTTATAGCAGCAAGGGCTCAGATTCCACAATTAAGTGGAACCCTCCCCCAAGGCCAAGGATTAGGGTACCCCAGACACCTACGAAGCCCGATAAACGCCCTCGGAACGCTCTTAGAAAAACGCCTCAAGGCCGGTTGACCTCTTGGGTAAGGCGCGATCGCAACTCGTTGTCCGGGGGCTAAGCCCACTCCCCAAATAGCAGCAAGGGGGTGAAGTCTCTCTGTGAAAAGAGACGATCCCCCAAGGCCAAGGAGCAGGGTACCCCGGACACCTCCCAACAAAACCAGATGCAGAAATACTACACCTGATCTTGCCAAAAGGCCGAGAAGCGATAACCCGAGCGGCCCTTGCCTTGCCCGAGCCTGTCCCATACTGCTGTTCACCCCTTGCAGCGATTGATTCAGCCTACTCCTAGGCAATTCCATGGGGCCCTGCAGGCTCACACACATTTACAGCTACTAAGCGGGAGGGAGGTGAATAAAGGCCGGAGAGGAAGCTACACAGGATTTGCTTCTTTTGCTTGCACCACAATGCAGTGCTGAAAGAGGAGGAATCTACATAAAAACGCCTTCCTGGCAACGCCCAAATGCCCTCCTGCCATGCAGATAAACACTGGCAGCGGCAGCAAGTGCATGCCCACAGCCACCCCTTGTTCCTTCACACCTTGTATCAGCTGTAATCCAGTCCAGTCCAGTCCAGTGCTGCCTGCTGAGCAGCACTGACCAACACTGCCTGGGCCCAGGCTTTTATCTATCTCTGAGGCAGGCCCCATTATGATGTCAGAAAGCTGGCTCTGGAATCCTGAGGGCTCCACTATGACACGTGCAAAGTTCCGTCTGAACTTTATATAAGACGGTGCGGCTCAGTCAGTCACTCAGTGTTGCCTGAGAGGGCAACACTGCAACAGCCGGCCGCCAGGCTGTCTTTTTTTTGCACATTTATTTGCCTCCAGGAGGCCACAAGAGGGAGACAAGGGACTGCAAAATGGAAAATAGGCATCCACCAACTTTACAGACAACTTCTCTTTGCTCCTACAACCTCCATCCTTGCACAGTTTGTTATTCTTCCAGGTAACATAGTAACAAATCCAAATTGCTGCTCTCTTTGTAGGCAAGCAAGGGTTTGTTGCAACTGCAATTCTTACTTCTTCTTGGAAATGTAGGGACGACAGTACATTCCATCACATCCATCTAGTGTACACAGGTAGGTCCATTGTGGCGGGCGGGCTGCTTTAATGGCTGTTTGCTGTTCCCCCTACTCCACTCCACTATTTGACTGTGGTGCTGCATCAATCAATCAGTGGCTGGCTCAGGTGCAGCTCTTTAACCTACCTAAAAGGGAGGGCGGAGAGAAGACAAGGAAGGTGAATGAGCTGTTCCAATGTGAAATGCCGGAAACACAGAAACACAGAAGACACACACACACACACACACACACACACACACACACACACACACACACACACACACACACACACACACACACACAACAAGAGGTGGCAATGTATTAATTAATTGCATTTAATAAATGAGCTCATTATCACACATGACTGTACAAATGCATTGTCCAACAGGTGTTGAAATAATGGGATTAAAAGGGGAGATCCCATCAGAAAGACAAAAACAATAGCAAACACAAATAGCACTTTTGGAATCTGATTTTAGTCAACACATAAGGGAAGGGTGCACCGGTCCTGGAAATACTGCAATACCAGGTCAATGCGTGGAGTGGACAGAGCAAGCTCTATTTCCATCTCCCTGTTCTAAAAATCCATTTAATATATGGTCCCCAGATAGGGGACGTATCAGATATTAAACTGATAAGAACAGATACTACACTTGATCTTAGCCAAAAGGCCGAGAAGCGATAACCCGAGCGGCCCTTGCCTTGCCCGAGCCTGTCCCATACTGCTGTTCACCCCTTGCAGCGATTGATTCAGCCTACTCCTAGGCAATTCCATGGGGCCCTGCAGGCTCACACACATTTACAGCTACTAAGCGGGAGGGAGGTGAATAAAGGCCGGAGAGGAAGCTACACAGGATTTGCTTCTTTTGCTTGCACCACAATGCAGTGCTGAAAGAGGAGGAATCTACATAAAAACGCCTTCCTGGCAACGCCCAAATGCCCTCCTGCCATGCAGATAAACACTGGCAGCGGCAGCAAGTGCATGCCCACAGCCACCCCTTGTTCCTTCACACCTTGTATCAGCTGTAATCCAGTCCAGTCCAGTCCAGTGCTGCCTGCTGAGCAGCACTGACCAACACTGCCTGGGCCCAGGCTTTTATCTATCTCTGAGGCAGGCCCCATTATGATGTCAGAAAGCTGGCTCTGGAATCCTGAGGGCTCCACTATGACACGTGCAAAGTTCCGTCTGAACTTTATATAAGACGGTGCGGCTCAGTCAGTCACTCAGTGTTGCCTGAGAGGGCAACACTGCAACAGCCGGCCGCCAGGCTGTCTTTTTTTTGCACATTTATTTGCCTCCAGGAGGCCACAAGAGGGAGACAAGGGACTGCAAAATGGAAAATAGGCATCCACCAACTTTACAGACAACTTCTCTTTGCTCCTACAACCTCCATCCTTGCACAGTTTGTTATTCTTCCAGGTAACATAGTAACAAATCCAAATTGCTGCTCTCTTTGTAGGCAAGCAAGGGTTTGTTGCAACTGCAATTCTTACTTCTTCTTGGAAATGTAGGGACGACAGTACATTCCATCACATCCATCTAGTGTACACAGGTAGGTCCATTGTGGCGGGCGGGCTGCTTTAATGGCTGTTTGCTGTTCCCCCTACTCCACTCCACTATTTGACTGTGGTGCTGCATCAATCAATCAGTGGCTGGCTCAGGTGCAGCTCTTTAACCTACCTAAAAGGGAGGGCGGAGAGAAGACAAGGAAGGTGAATGAGCTGTTCCAATGTGAAATGCCGGAAACACAGAAACACAGAAGACACACACACACACACACACACACACACACACACACAACAAGAGGTGGCAATGTATTAATTAATTGCATTTAATAAATGAGCTCATTATCACACATGACTGTACAAATGCATTGTCCAACAGGTGTTGAAATAATGGGATTAAAAGGGGAGATCCCATCAGAAAGACAAAAACAATAGCAAACACAAATAGCACTTTTGGAATCTGATTTTAGTCAACACATAAGGGAAGGGTGCACCGGTCCTGGAAATACTGCAATACCAGGTCAATGCGTGGAGTGGACAGAGCAAGCTCTATTTCCATCTCCCTGTTCTAAAAATCCATTTAATATATGGTCCCCAGATAGGGGACGTATCAGATATTAAACTGATAAGAACAGATACTACACTTGATCTTAGCCAAAAGGCCGAGAAGCGATAACCCGAGCGGCCCTTGCCTTGCCCGAGCCTGTCCCATACTGCTGTTCACCCCTTGCAGCGATTGATTCAGCCTACTCCTAGGCAATTCCATGGGGCCCTGCAGGCTCACACACATTTACAGCTACTAAGCGGGAGGGAGGTGAATAAAGGCCGGAGAGGAAGCTACACAGGATTTGCTTCTTTTGCTTGCACCACAATGCAGTGCTGAAAGAGGAGGAATCTACATAAAAACGCCTTCCTGGCAACGCCCAAATGCCCTCCTGCCATGCAGATAAACACTGGCAGCGGCAGCAAGTGCATGCCCACAGCCACCCCTTGTTCCTTCACACCTTGTATCAGCTGTAATCCAGTCCAGTCCAGTCCAGTGCTGCCTGCTGAGCAGCACTGACCAACACTGCCTGGGCCCAGGCTTTTATCTATCTCTGAGGCAGGCCCCATTATGATGTCAGAAAGCTGGCTCTGGAATCCTGAGGGCTCCACTATGACACGTGCAAAGTTCCGTCTGAACTTTATATAAGACGGTGCGGCTCAGTCAGTCACTCAGTGTTGCCTGAGAGGGCAACACTGCAACAGCCGGCCGCCAGGCTGTCTTTTTTTTGCACATTTATTTGCCTCCAGGAGGCCACAAGAGGGAGACAAGGGACTGCAAAATGGAAAATAGGCATCCACCAACTTTACAGACAACTTCTCTTTGCTCCTACAACCTCCATCCTTGCACAGTTTGTTATTCTTCCAGGTAACATAGTAACAAATCCAAATTGCTGCTCTCTTTGTAGGCAAGCAAGGGTTTGTTGCAACTGCAATTCTTACTTCTTCTTGGAAATGTAGGGACGACAGTACATTCCATCACATCCATCTAGTGTACACAGGTAGGTCCATTGTGGCGGGCGGGCTGCTTTAATGGCTGTTTGCTGTTCCCCCTACTCCACTCCACTATTTGACTGTGGTGCTGCATCAATCAATCAGTGGCTGGCTCAGGTGCAGCTCTTTAACCTACCTAAAAGGGAGGGCGGAGAGAAGACAAGGAAGGTGAATGAGCTGTTCCAATGTGAAATGCCGGAAACACAGAAACACAGAAGACACACACACACACACACACACACACACACACACACACACACACACACACACACACACACACACACACACACACAACAAGAGGTGGCAATGTATTAATTAATTGCATTTAATAAATGAGCTCATTATCACACATGACTGTACAAATGCATTGTCCAACAGGTGTTGAAATAATGGGATTAAAAGGGGAGATCCCATCAGAAAGACAAAAACAATAGCAAACACAAATAGCACTTTTGGAATCTGATTTTAGTCAACACATAAGGGAAGGGTGCACCGGTCCTGGAAATACTGCAATACCAGGTCAATGCGTGGAGTGGACAGAGCAAGCTCTATTTCCATCTCCCTGTTCTAAAAATCCATTTAATATATGGTCCCCAGATAGGGGACGTATCAGATATTAAACTGATAAGAACAGATAAGGTTTCAACAAAGTTTTTTATTGGCAAAAATATTATATTTTACAGACTTTTTTTTAAAATTGAAACCACAAGATAAAATCAATGGCATAATACATAAATATTCATACATTTAAATGAATACAAAAGTAATAATAATAAGACCAGTAATACAGATGTTATAATAAAAGTACAGAACAATAGCAGGATAAAATTTATACAGGGCATAAAAGACATAAAAGAATAAAACCATTTTTATTTACAATGTTATGGTATTCCACATTTGCAAACACCACATGGATGTTGCTTCTTTTACCCCTAGCTGCTTTTTGTCCCTAAGATAATAAATGTACATTTCACTTAGGGCATATTTGACACAATTTTTAACATCAATAAAATCATGTTTAAAAAGCAGAATGTTCCTAACCTTCCAGATGGCATTCTTAAAACAGTTTAAAATGATCCAACAGACCATTTGCTGTTTAAAACTTGGGCAGTTAAAAAGACCATAAAACACGTATTCAAATTTAAGATCTTTAAGACCGCAGGCCCATTTCAACAATGGGCCTACCTTCCTCCAAACCTCCTGTGCATATGGGCAGTTCCAAAACAGGTGCATTACCGTCTCGTCGTCACCACACCTGTCTCTCGGGCACTTGGCTCTCGCCACCAGTCCTCGCCTATGCTGGAATTCACGGGTAGGGAGGCACTGGTGAACGATTGCCCAGGCAAGGTCCTTGTGCACATTTGCCATAAATTTCCCGAAAACGTTCCGCCACACCACCTTGGACCTTGCCTGTGAGAAATTTGAAACTGCCAGTGTATCCTCCTGCCGCCTACAGGAGAGTGACACTTTTTTCTGGTCCCCCAATATGTCAGGCTCCAATTCTTGGAGACCTAGGAGCCTGACAGTTTTTTCGAGCACCGCATATTGTTTTGGGGGACACAGAAGCACAGGAGAATTCAAAGGGACACGAAACCATCGTTTAAAAATCATGCCCGTAGCGTACTTTAAAAAGTAGCTAAAAATACCATCAGAATTATACATTTTAAAACAGAAGCAAAAGTATTTAATGTAAAAGAAGTTAAAAAGGTTAGGAACATCTCTCCCGCCATTGTCCTTACATCTGTACATAAAATCACGTTTTAGTTTTTCCATTTTGGAACCCCATAAAAACATAAAACAGATCCTGGTCACTTTTTTAATATATAAAATTGTTGGAGGGAAAACCATAGCTACATAAAGCATTATGGGTAATAAAACAGATTTAATTATTAAAACTTTTCCCTCCATGGTGAGATTTCTCAAATTCCACATTAAAACCTTTTTTTCCATTTTGGCAATTACTGAATCCCAATTGGGTCTCCCATCGTTTTCTTGATTAAAAACAATTCCTAAAATTTTTATCTGATCCTGCTGCATGTTAACTCCTGGTGTCACAGAGGAATCCCATACACCAGTATAAAAACAGTCACATTTATCAACGTTTAATTTAAAACCAGAGGCTTCACAAAAAAAGCCGGTGTTCCTCAATGCCCTTCTCATAGAAGCGGCGTCTGGGCATAGGATGGTGGCGTCATCCATATAGCCTAGGATTTTTACCTGGTTCCCCCTTCCTCCAGGTATGGGCACGCCTCTGATGACTTTATCATCTCTTATTAGGGTGAACAGAGGTTCAATGGCACAAATAAAAAGGAGCGGAGACAACGGGCACCCCTGTTTCACCCCTGATAAAAGAGGAACACCTTTAGTTAAAAATCCGTTGATAGAAATTTGGCTAAAACAGGATCGATATAAAAGCTTAATACGTGTTAAAATAATTTCAGGAACAGCCATCTTTTTAAGAACCATAAAAAGATATTCATGGGAGACCCGGTCAAAAGCCTTCTCGAAATCTAAGGATAAAATAGCAAGGCTTTGACCCCTTTCTTTAAAATACCAAATGATGTCACGTAAAATATTCAGGGACTCAGTAATTGACCTCCCAGGTACCCCACATACCTGGTTTGGATGGATTAATTTATGAATAAAAGGTTTAAAACGGATTGTTATTAGTTTAGCTAAAATTTTACAATCAACGTTTAAAAGAGTAATAGGGCGCCAGTTTTTTAACTGGTCCTTCTCACCTTTTTTAAAAATTAAGGACACAATCCCCCTCCTCCAGGAAGGGGGCAGCTCTTCAGTAATAAAAACTTCCTTATACAATAAAAACATGTCATTCTTTAAAATTTCCCAAAAAGCATGATAAAATTCGATGGGCAGACCATCTTCCCCAGGAGCTTTCCCATTAGAAAAACTTTTAAAAGCAAATAAAAGTTCCTCCAAGGTAATATTACGGGATAAAACTTCCTGGTCTAAAATATCTAGCTTGGCATCAAGGGAATTAAGAACATGTTCTAAAAAGGAAGGATCAATATTTTTCTTGTTAAAAAGAGATTGGTAGAAATTAAAAGCAGAATTTAAAATGCCGACCATAGTGGTTTCTCCTTCAAGGTTTAAAATGACATCTCGTTTATCCATTACCTTTTTGAAGAAGAACCGGGAACACTTCTCGCCATCCTCGAGGTACTTTACATGTGAATTAAAAATTATTTGTTTCCCTTTCTCTTCTATGGCATGTTTTATTTCAGCTTTAAGATTTAAAATATCATCATCAACATCCATACCAATCTCCTTCAATTTAAAAAGTACATGTAAACGTTTATTAAGAACATAAAACCATTGTTTTTTCTCTTTTGCTTTCTTCTTACCTGCTCGAATAAAAAAAGCTCTGATTTTGGGTTTAATGCCCTCCCACCAGTGTAGCATAGGCTGACTGGGCGCTCTATGGGACTGCCAACACTGGTAGGTCCGCACAAACTCCTCTTTAATGATGGGGTCCTCCAGGAGTGTGGTGTTTAGTCTCCAGGGACCCCTACAAGCTTTTTGCTCTCCCTCTAGCTCCAGGTGCACCGAAAGGAGCTTGTGATCAGATAAAATATTTGTTAAAAGCAAACATTTTTTGGGAATAAAACTATTAGAAGTGAAAATAAAATCAATTCTGGAGCTCACTCTTCCATTGGACCAGGTGGGGCCTGGGTCCGCAGGCAAGAGTTCCCTCCAGCAATCTTTCAATTTAAAATCACCAATAAAATTCTTGAGCAGGTAAGAAGTACGGTCAATTTTTCGATTAAAATCCCCACCCTGCCGGTGTTCTCCATCACGTACACAGTTAAAATCACCACCCACCAGCAGGGGGGTAGACCCAACACAAAACAATGGTAAAATCTCTAATAGTTCTGCCCTCTCCTGTTTGGTAGGAGGGGCATAAACGTTTAAAACACGAATTAAAATTCCATTAAAAAGCAAATGTATTAAAATAGCTCTGCCGGGCATGATTTCAGTCACTGTTTGGATGGAGATAAAACGACCTCGGCAGAGCAATCCAACCCCCGCAGAGCGACAGTCATTTCCACCAGACCAGACTGAGGGGCCTAGTTTCCAGTCCATCTTTAAATCTTGATATTCCAAGTCATTAGGGATTCCACATTCTTGAAGCAGGCAAAGGTCAAAGTCCACAGTCTCTAAAAATGAAAATAAAGCAGTCCTGCGGACAGGGCTCTTTAGGGACCTCACATTTAGTGAGGCGACTTTGATAGGAACCAACATAGTCTTAGTTGAGGTCAGAGTCCGAACCAGAAGAGTCGTACTCGGAGATCAGCTGCGAGTCTGGACCCCCTTTTTGAGGGGTCAATAAATCTTGGATGTTGGTAGGGTCAGAGCCAGATACGTGGGCGGCTCCAACCCCCACACTGCTCTCATCCGAACTCCGATAGGCAGCTTTCCTCCGAACTCCGGACTCCTCTTCCTCTCGCTGTCTCTTTGCAGAATGGCTCCTATCCATCTCCTCGAAGTCGCTCTCACCCATCTCTGGCCCCTGGCTGAAGATATCGCTGATGTCCTTACTGGGCAGCTGCACAGGGGCCTGTGAGGTCCCATCACTCTTGGCAACCTTTGCCTGCTTACGGGGAGCCTTCATCGCAAGCCCCTCCACAACCGCAGTGGAGGAACTTTGCTCCGACCCCCCCGTTGACCGGTAATGGTCAAAACGAGGCTCCAATCCAGCATATTTTAGGGTTTTCTTAATGGAGCCCTCGTCTGACACAGAGTGTCTCCGCTCCATGCCCACACTCTTGGGACAGGCGTCAGGTCCTACTGCAGAACCTACGGAGCCACGACGCCTGTCGCTAACCACTGCCTCAACAGGGTCCACTGCAGGCGGAGCAGAGGACCTGTTTGCAGAGGTGCCGGTCAACTTATGTCCAGCAGAGTCAGAATTCCTCCTGCTCTGCCTGGACCCGGTGGAATCCCTATGGCCGTCCCTCGAGGCTGACATCGGTGGGCCCCCCGATGGAGCTGTGAAGGACTTTGGCCTGGACCCCTCAGTCGTCAATGCTCGTTTTGGGGCATTACCAGCGGCGTCTGCACATGTTGCAAACTGCCGCTCTGGCCCTGGTCTGGGTGGCCCAGATTTCGCTCTGCGGGGGCAATCTTTAAAAGCATGCCCAGTCATGCCGCACAGATTGCACAACACCTCGGAACTGCATTTTGCCGCCACGTGTCCAACCTGGCCACACCTGTTACACTGCACCACATGGGGCCGGTCACAATGTTCTCTGGTGTGGCCATATCTCAAGCAGTTCCGGCAGGCTATTGGCATCTGGGGGTAAAATAAGAATCCTCGATTCTTCCCAATGGCAAAGTTCTGGGGTGGGTGATGTAAGCCTCCAATGCCATTGGGATCCTGGCGGAACTTCACCCAATATTTTCTTTTGCCATTCCAGAAGCTCTGGGTGTTCAAGATTTTATGTGAGAAGCGGACCTCCCTGCAGTAACGACTGAGGAAGGTTTCAATGTCACACTCTGAGACAAATGGACTGAACATGCACATCACGAGCGGGACTTCTTCCTCCCCGTAGAGGAATAAAAAGTTCAGTCCATTTAGCCGCTCCTCACTCTGGTCCGCATCAGACAATCTTTTGTGCATGTTGTCGCAACATGCCGCGGCCGTAAAGGATACGGTGTACCGACCGCGGCTTTCCTGGTCGTTGAGACACAGGATGTCCGCCCGCTTGAGCCCCAGGAAGTCCAGCAGAATCACCTCCACAATGAAGCGAAGGTTCTTCCGCTGGCGATGGCCTTCTTCCACCTCGATGCGGACGGACTGGCGCAACCGGGTGTCCCCGGATGCAAATCCAAATGTGAATGGCATTTTCAGTGCCTGGGGGCTAAGCCTGTCCCTTATAGCAGCAAGGGCTCAGATTCCACAATTAAGTGGAACCCTCCCCCAAGGCCAAGGATTAGGGTACCCCAGACACCTACGAAGCCCGATAAACGCCCTCGGAACGCTCTTAGAAAAACGCCTCAAGGCCGGTTGACCTCTTGGGTAAGGCGCGATCGCAACTCGTTGTCCGGGGGCTAAGCCCACTCCCCAAATAGCAGCAAGGGGGTGAAGTCTCTCTGTGAAAAGAGACGATCCCCCAAGGCCAAGGAGCAGGGTACCCCGGACACCTCCCAACAAAACCAGATGCAGAAATACTACACCTGATCTTGCCAAAAGGCCGAGAAGCGATAACCCGAGCGGCCCTTGCCTTGCCCGAGCCTGTCCCATACTGCTGTTCACCCCTTGCAGCGATTGATTCAGCCTACTCCTAGGCAATTCCATGGGGCCCTGCAGGCTCACACACATTTACAGCTACTAAGCGGGAGGGAGGTGAATAAAGGCCGGAGAGGAAGCTACACAGGATTTGCTTCTTTTGCTTGCACCACAATGCAGTGCTGAAAGAGGAGGAATCTACATAAAAACGCCTTCCTGGCAACGCCCAAATGCCCTCCTGCCATGCAGATAAACACTGGCAGCGGCAGCAAGTGCATGCCCACAGCCACCCCTTGTTCCTTCACACCTTGTATCAGCTGTAATCCAGTCCAGTCCAGTCCAGTGCTGCCTGCTGAGCAGCACTGACCAACACTGCCTGGGCCCAGGCTTTTATCTATCTCTGAGGCAGGCCCCATTATGATGTCAGAAAGCTGGCTCTGGAATCCTGAGGGCTCCACTATGACACGTGCAAAGTTCCGTCTGAACTTTATATAAGACGGTGCGGCTCAGTCAGTCACTCAGTGTTGCCTGAGAGGGCAACACTGCAACAGCCGGCCGCCAGGCTGTCTTTTTTTTGCACATTTATTTGCCTCCAGGAGGCCACAAGAGGGAGACAAGGGACTGCAAAATGGAAAATAGGCATCCACCAACTTTACAGACAACTTCTCTTTGCTCCTACAACCTCCATCCTTGCACAGTTTGTTATTCTTCCAGGTAACATAGTAACAAATCCAAATTGCTGCTCTCTTTGTAGGCAAGCAAGGGTTTGTTGCAACTGCAATTCTTACTTCTTCTTGGAAATGTAGGGACGACAGTACATTCCATCACATCCATCTAGTGTACACAGGTAGGTCCATTGTGGCGGGCGGGCTGCTTTAATGGCTGTTTGCTGTTCCCCCTACTCCACTCCACTATTTGACTGTGGTGCTGCATCAATCAATCAGTGGCTGGCTCAGGTGCAGCTCTTTAACCTACCTAAAAGGGAGGGCGGAGAGAAGACAAGGAAGGTGAATGAGCTGTTCCAATGTGAAATGCCGGAAACACAGAAACACAGAAGACACACACACACACACACACACACACACACACACACACACACACACACACACACACACACACACACACACACACAACAAGAGGTGGCAATGTATTAATTAATTGCATTTAATAAATGAGCTCATTATCACACATGACTGTACAAATGCATTGTCCAACAGGTGTTGAAATAATGGGATTAAAAGGGGAGATCCCATCAGAAAGACAAAAACAATAGCAAACACAAATAGCACTTTTGGAATCTGATTTTAGTCAACACATAAGGGAAGGGTGCACCGGTCCTGGAAATACTGCAATACCAGGTCAATGCGTGGAGTGGACAGAGCAAGCTCTATTTCCATCTCCCTGTTCTAAAAATCCATTTAATATATGGTCCCCAGATAGGGGACGTATCAGATATTAAACTGATAAGAACAGATTTTTGATTGAAAATTGCTTTATTGACAATCAATCGTCATCATACAAACATTACTGCGACGCAGCGCAAGCCATGAAGCAGCAAATAATAAATAATAACAGTCGTCAAACATAACATGACAGTATAATACACAGTACAGGCTAGCCTATGCTATACATTACACCACATGCTACACTAACATTCTTGCATTCACTAACGCCAAACAACAAAGCATTATAGACAAGTGATGGGATAGGGGAGTGGGTAGGAGGGGATAGGGAAGGGGGAAATCACAGGCCCGAAGCTTTATTGAAAGACAACACACAAGAAGGGAGAGTGGGGGGAAGGGGAGTATCAGTCCTCTTCCTCATCGACGTCCGGGCTGTCCCAGGTGGAATAGTCTCTGAGCAGGCTGTGGATCAGCCTGCGGCAGTCCTGGACGGACACACTCTCTCTCCGCAAAATCAGACGATTCCTGGCGAACCATATAGCGTCCTTAAAACAGTTCATAAGGCGCCAGGCTTCCTGGATTGCTCCATCCGTGGTATTCCCAGAAAATAGTCCATAAAGTACCGAGCGGTACGACAGTCTGTTCCTGGGAACTGAGTCCTTGAGTTCGTGTTCCAAGGCTTTCAACAGACCCTGTGCAAAGGGGCACTGCCAGAAAATGTGCAAAGATGTTTCCTCCGTGAAGGGGCACCTGGGGCAGTACCGGGTCTTGCACAGGTTGCGGGCATGCATGAATGACCTAAGAGGCAGTCCTCCCTGGATGGCCATCCATGAAATGTCCTTGTGCCCGTTGGTCAACCTGCCAGATGACACGTTAGTCCAAACAGTCTCCAACGTGTCGGCATGAAGCCCTGGAACAAACTCCAGTGAGTCCTTTGCTCTGATGTGCTTGTGGATCGTCTTAGGTTTCCACAAGTCGGGCTTAAGACCCTCCAGTTGATGCTCCCTCACAAACCGGACGACATCTCCGTAGAACCAGGGAGCGTGCCAGTTGTAAGGGAAGGAGCTGTCCCACTTATCCCAGCCAAAACCTCGCCAGAGGGGAAGGAGGAAGTAGCGGGACATGGCCTTGCCCGCAGAGCCGTTTGCTGTCCTCAGAGTCCTACGAACACAGTCACATACAAAAGCGATCCGCAGCAGAGTGGGAATGTCGGGTATACCCTTCCCACCTTTGCGGGGCTCCTTGTACATAACAGTCCGCTTTACTCTGTCCATTTTCGAGCCCCAGATGAAGCGAAACACAGTCCTGGTAATGGCCCTCGAGACCGTTGCAAGAGGGGGCCATGCCTGTGCAGTGTATTGTAGCACAGGCAAGACTTCGTTACGCAGGACCATTGCTTTGCCCTCAATAGTGAGTTGTCTGAGGCTCCACAGTCCGATCCTTTGGTTGACTTTGGCCAAGCGTTCTTCCCACGACTTTAGGGCTGCACCTTCCTTACCGAACCAGACTCCCAGAATTTTGATGAAGTCCGGCTTGATAGTAAACGGGAAGGAGGCAGGAGAAGGCAGGTACCACTTTCCGAAGAGCATGGCTTCCGACTTCCCGCAGTTGACTTTTGCCCCTGAAGCGCGTCCGAACTCCTCACAGGTCTGGACGAGTGCAGTCACCGAACTCTGGTCAGCGCAGAAGACGGTCACGTCGTCCATGTACAGCGAGCATTTGACCTCGAAGTGTCCTGGACCTGGTGCGGTGATCCCTCTGATCTCTCCATTCTGCCGGATAGCCTCTGCGAAGAGCTCTATAACACAAACAAAAAGGAGAGGTGAAAGAGGACAGCCTTGTCTAACCCCCGACGATACAGGAAAGGGGTCAGTCTTCCAGCCGTTCACCAGCACCGAGCTGTAAATATCGCAATACATCAGGTTAACATACAAACAGAACAACCTGCCAAGCCGCAGCCTACGCAGAGCCTTACCCATGAATTCGTGAGAGACCCGGTCAAAAGCCTTCTCCTGATCCAGACTGACCAGGGCCGCGTGTGTACGGCGGCTTTGCATGTAATGCACCGTGTCCCTCACCAGGGCAAGACTGTCGGCCACCCTACGGCCAGGAATGCCGCAGGTTTGGTCCGATCCGATGATCTGTCCGATGACAACCTTCAGTCTGTTGGTCAATACTTTGGCGAGGATCTTGTAGTCCACGTTCAGGAGAGAGATGGGACGCCAGTTTTTCAGGTCACATCTCTCCCCCTTCCGCTTATACAAGATCGTGATCATGCCTTCTCTCAAGGACGGTGGCATTCTACCCTCCACCACCATCTCCTCATAGAGCTCCAGTAGGTCCGGACAGATCAAGTCCCCCAGCGCTACATAGAGCTCTGCTGGGAGACCATCACTGCCCGGGGTCCTGCCGGGTCTGAAGGATTTAGCGGCAGAGAGCAGTTCCTCCACCGTCAGGGGTACATCCATAGCCTCCGTACCTGCAGGATCAAGATGATTAGTGATACCTGACAGGAATTTATCGGCGGCTTCGGGGTCAGTGGTTTTCCGGGAGTAGAGGCTTCGGTAGTAGTCTGTGACGACTCCCATCACCTCCTTCTTCCCAGAATGCATGTTTCCGGTCTCATCTCGGAGTTCCTTCAGGGGCGTGTGGCCGGCATGGAGTTTCCTGAAAAAGAACGAGTTACATTTCTCACCCTTCTCCAGGTTCTCCACCTTGGAACGAAAGACAATTCGCTTGGATTCCTCCTCAAAGTGCCTTTTCAGGCCCTTTTTGGCTTCCTCCAGCTCCTTCCTGACGTCCCAGCCGCATTGAAGGAGGTCTTGCAGGGATCGCAGCTGACGCTGCATCTCTCTGAAGTCTCTCTTCCTCTCACACGCCTGTTGACGACTTTTTGCCTGAAAGAAACAACGAAATTCAACTTTAACATATTCCCACCAGTCACAGGTTTTGTCAAAGAAAACTTTATCATTCCTCCAAACAATATAGGCATCTCTAAGTTCCGCCAGTACCTCCTCTCTTTCCAGCAGGGCACAATTCAGCTTCCAGGAGCCAGGGCCGGGAGGAAAACCGTGGCCGATGGCACCCTGGAAGAGAATGGCCCTGTGGTCAGAGAAGAAGCAGGGGACCATGGAGTGCCCATGCTGCTTGACTGCCCGGGAGGTGAACACAAAGTCAATCCGAGAACGAAGTGAGCCATCGGGTCGGCTCCATGAATAGTTCACAGAGCCGATCCCCATGGAGCCCACCACGTCCTGCAAGGATGCTTCGGTTACCATCTCGATAAGCAGTTTGGAACTGACATCCAGCTTGATTGAAGTGCCGGAACTTCGTCCATCCTCTTCGATGGGGCAGTTGAAGTCCCCGGCCATCACCACTGCCCTAGTGGTGGCGAGCTGGGTCCGCAGGGTCTGGAATAGTTCCAGGCGCTCAGCCTTCATAGGGGGAGCGTACACGTTGATGAGCCTAATCGGCTCTCCCGCCCAGGAACCGTCTACGACCAACAAGCGGCCGCAGACGAGCTCCTGGACAGAGTCAACAGTAAATACGCTTCCCCTAATCAGGATGGCAACCCCTGCAGACTTACAGTCGCCCCCACCAGACCAGTAGGACGGGCCATGGGTCCACTGCCTGGCCAGATGATGGTATGACCTGGAAGAGGGGAGAGTACATTCCTGCAGCATGAATACATCACTCGACTGCTTGGAAAGAAAAGTTAGCACCATCTGACATCTAGTCCTATCTCTAACACTCCTCACATTGAGGCCAAAGATGTTAAGTTTAGCAGCCATGGGGGAGAATAAAGAAGGTTAGTGCAGACGATACACCTTAGTTACCAGTCCGGTCGGGCGGATCCTCCTCGCCTGGCGGGTCCGAAAGATCCAGCAGGCCTTCTGACAGAAATTGTTCCAGGATTGTAGCCACCTGGATGTCTGTTGTGAAGTCGATGACCTCAGGTTCAGACACGAGTTCCTCCACCATCTGCTCCATTTCCTCCTGCTGCGCAAGGGAATCTTCGCAGATTTCCACGACTTGTCGCTTTGAGGACTCAGCCGCTGGGCTGTCCCTCACCTTTCTCTTCCTCTGGATGGCACCTGAGGAGACAAGAGGGGGAAAATCCTCCAGGGAGAGGACTCCAGCAGCTGGAGGGGAAGATGTTAGTGCTGCTGGAGCTGGGGAGAAGGGAGGCTGGGTTGGGAGAGGTGCAGGTGACAGGACCACTGAGATGGGTGGGTAGGAGAAGGTGAGAGCCTCAGTGGGGGTGACAGGGGTTGGGGACGGGGGGGTGGGGAGGGCCGGGCGAGGGAGGGTGGGAAGGGTAGGGCGAGGGAGGGCCGGGAGAGGGGGGGGAGGGACTGTCGTCTTCTTACCATCCTTCTTTTTCCCGGTCTTTTGTGCCGCTGGAGCTCTGGCTGGGGCAGGGTTCCCTCTGGCTGGAGCTTTCGCTGCTACAGTTGCCCAGGATCGATCCCTCTTCGGGCAGTCCTTGTAAGAGTGGGCTGCTTGTCCGCAGAGGTTGCACATTGTCCGTTTCGGGCAGTCTTTGGTCTCGTGTCCTGTTACCCGGCAGTTCTTGCAGGCGTCCTCCTTGCAGTCCTTCACTGAATGACCCTTCTTGCTGCATCTCCTGCAGATCTGCGGCATGTCCGGGTAATAGATGAGGCCGTAGGAGTTGCCCAGCGAGAATGACTGGGGCAGGTGCTGGAGGCCGTCTTCCGCGCTCGAATCCTTGTTCAGTCGGACGATTACCGACCACTTGCCAGTCCAGAAGCCGAGTCCGTTCAGGATGTGGGTGGGTTCCCTCACCACTGTGCAGAACCGCTTCAGGAGCGTGGTGATGTCTTTGCCGGGGGTGTGTGGGTTCCGCATTGAGACCGTCACCCGCCTTTCCTCTCTTTGGACAGGGCAGTTGCCCACAAAGCGAGAGAAAGGGGATTCAGGCCTCGCCGCTTTCACCATCTCCCAGTACCTTCTGCAGATGTTGATCGAAGCGAAGGTCACGAAGAACATCCCGGTCATGAAGGCCTGGATGCTGATGGTCTCCGGCTTAGCGAAGCCCTGGTCCAGGAGCATCTTCTGGCAGAACACTTCTTCCGTCATGTCCGGCACTCTCCCGTCCACCTCCTTCAGCTTCAGGGCCACCGTCTGCTTCATCCAGGGCTCCAGGGTTGGAGCAGCCTGGTTCGGCTTCCTGGTGGCCTGTTGGCTTGAGGAAGCTTCAGGAGGAGATGTCCTGGCCTGGGTCGGCTCACCTGGTCCATCAGCCTTCTTCTTCTGGGTGGCAGGGTTGCTGGTTGAGGCCATGGCTTCTTCCAGCTGTTCCTGTCGCTTGGGGAGGATCTTCGATAGCTCTTTCCCGAAGGGGGCGGAGCTATGCAAATCTTCTCCTTGCTGGCCGAGGTTCTTCCACGAAATTTCTTCCGCAGCGGTTCCTCGTCGAGCTTCTTCTTCTGCGGCCGAGCTTCTTCGAAGATCCCCTTCAGCAGCGGCTCTTCTCCGAAGTTCTCCTTCTTCCCGGCAGCGATCTCCCGGAGCTTCTTCCCCGATGGCAGCTTCTCCCTTCTGGATCGTCGTCTTCGCTGGTTCTTCTCCGCAGTTCGTCGCCGGCTTCGTCTGGAACGCTCTTGGATCGCTAAGCTAGTGTTTATAGCCCCCAGTGGTTCTCCGAGCTATCTATCCTTACAAGGACTGATAAGAACAGATACTACACTTGATCTTAGCCAAAAGGCCGAGAAGCGATAACCCGAGCGGCCCTTGCCTTGCCCGAGCCTGTCCCATACTGCTGTTCACCCCTTGCAGCGATTGATTCAGCCTACTCCTAGGCAATTCCATGGGGCCCTGCAGGCTCACACACATTTACAGCTACTAAGCGGGAGGGAGGTGAATAAAGGCCGGAGAGGAAGCTACACAGGATTTGCTTCTTTTGCTTGCACCACAATGCAGTGCTGAAAGAGGAGGAATCTACATAAAAACGCCTTCCTGGCAACGCCCAAATGCCCTCCTGCCATGCAGATAAACACTGGCAGCGGCAGCAAGTGCATGCCCACAGCCACCCCTTGTTCCTTCACACCTTGTATCAGCTGTAATCCAGTCCAGTCCAGTCCAGTGCTGCCTGCTGAGCAGCACTGACCAACACTGCCTGGGCCCAGGCTTTTATCTATCTCTGAGGCAGGCCCCATTATGATGTCAGAAAGCTGGCTCTGGAATCCTGAGGGCTCCACTATGACACGTGCAAAGTTCCGTCTGAACTTTATATAAGACGGTGCGGCTCAGTCAGTCACTCAGTGTTGCCTGAGAGGGCAACACTGCAACAGCCGGCCGCCAGGCTGTCTTTTTTTTGCACATTTATTTGCCTCCAGGAGGCCACAAGAGGGAGACAAGGGACTGCAAAATGGAAAATAGGCATCCACCAACTTTACAGACAACTTCTCTTTGCTCCTACAACCTCCATCCTTGCACAGTTTGTTATTCTTCCAGGTAACATAGTAACAAATCCAAATTGCTGCTCTCTTTGTAGGCAAGCAAGGGTTTGTTGCAACTGCAATTCTTACTTCTTCTTGGAAATGTAGGGACGACAGTACATTCCATCACATCCATCTAGTGTACACAGGTAGGTCCATTGTGGCGGGCGGGCTGCTTTAATGGCTGTTTGCTGTTCCCCCTACTCCACTCCACTATTTGACTGTGGTGCTGCATCAATCAATCAGTGGCTGGCTCAGGTGCAGCTCTTTAACCTACCTAAAAGGGAGGGCGGAGAGAAGACAAGGAAGGTGAATGAGCTGTTCCAATGTGAAATGCCGGAAACACAGAAACACAGAAGACACACACACACACACACACACACACACACACACACAACAAGAGGTGGCAATGTATTAATTAATTGCATTTAATAAATGAGCTCATTATCACACATGACTGTACAAATGCATTGTCCAACAGGTGTTGAAATAATGGGATTAAAAGGGGAGATCCCATCAGAAAGACAAAAACAATAGCAAACACAAATAGCACTTTTGGAATCTGATTTTAGTCAACACATAAGGGAAGGGTGCACCGGTCCTGGAAATACTGCAATACCAGGTCAATGCGTGGAGTGGACAGAGCAAGCTCTATTTCCATCTCCCTGTTCTAAAAATCCATTTAATATATGGTCCCCAGATAGGGGACGTATCAGATATTAAACTGATAAGAACAGATACTACACTTGATCTTAGCCAAAAGGCCGAGAAGCGATAACCCGAGCGGCCCTTGCCTTGCCCGAGCCTGTCCCATACTGCTGTTCACCCCTTGCAGCGATTGATTCAGCCTACTCCTAGGCAATTCCATGGGGCCCTGCAGGCTCACACACATTTACAGCTACTAAGCGGGAGGGAGGTGAATAAAGGCCGGAGAGGAAGCTACACAGGATTTGCTTCTTTTGCTTGCACCACAATGCAGTGCTGAAAGAGGAGGAATCTACATAAAAACGCCTTCCTGGCAACGCCCAAATGCCCTCCTGCCATGCAGATAAACACTGGCAGCGGCAGCAAGTGCATGCCCACAGCCACCCCTTGTTCCTTCACACCTTGTATCAGCTGTAATCCAGTCCAGTCCAGTCCAGTGCTGCCTGCTGAGCAGCACTGACCAACACTGCCTGGGCCCAGGCTTTTATCTATCTCTGAGGCAGGCCCCATTATGATGTCAGAAAGCTGGCTCTGGAATCCTGAGGGCTCCACTATGACACGTGCAAAGTTCCGTCTGAACTTTATATAAGACGGTGCGGCTCAGTCAGTCACTCAGTGTTGCCTGAGAGGGCAACACTGCAACAGCCGGCCGCCAGGCTGTCTTTTTTTTGCACATTTATTTGCCTCCAGGAGGCCACAAGAGGGAGACAAGGGACTGCAAAATGGAAAATAGGCATCCACCAACTTTACAGACAACTTCTCTTTGCTCCTACAACCTCCATCCTTGCACAGTTTGTTATTCTTCCAGGTAACATAGTAACAAATCCAAATTGCTGCTCTCTTTGTAGGCAAGCAAGGGTTTGTTGCAACTGCAATTCTTACTTCTTCTTGGAAATGTAGGGACGACAGTACATTCCATCACATCCATCTAGTGTACACAGGTAGGTCCATTGTGGCGGGCGGGCTGCTTTAATGGCTGTTTGCTGTTCCCCCTACTCCACTCCACTATTTGACTGTGGTGCTGCATCAATCAATCAGTGGCTGGCTCAGGTGCAGCTCTTTAACCTACCTAAAAGGGAGGGCGGAGAGAAGACAAGGAAGGTGAATGAGCTGTTCCAATGTGAAATGCCGGAAACACAGAAACACAGAAGACACACACACACACACACACACACACACACACACACACACACACACACACACACACACACACACACACACACACACAACAAGAGGTGGCAATGTATTAATTAATTGCATTTAATAAATGAGCTCATTATCACACATGACTGTACAAATGCATTGTCCAACAGGTGTTGAAATAATGGGATTAAAAGGGGAGATCCCATCAGAAAGACAAAAACAATAGCAAACACAAATAGCACTTTTGGAATCTGATTTTAGTCAACACATAAGGGAAGGGTGCACCGGTCCTGGAAATACTGCAATACCAGGTCAATGCGTGGAGTGGACAGAGCAAGCTCTATTTCCATCTCCCTGTTCTAAAAATCCATTTAATATATGGTCCCCAGATAGGGGACGTATCAGATATTAAACTGATAAGAACAGATACTACACTTGATCTTAGCCAAAAGGCCGAGAAGCGATAACCCGAGCGGCCCTTGCCTTGCCCGAGCCTGTCCCATACTGCTGTTCACCCCTTGCAGCGATTGATTCAGCCTACTCCTAGGCAATTCCATGGGGCCCTGCAGGCTCACACACATTTACAGCTACTAAGCGGGAGGGAGGTGAATAAAGGCCGGAGAGGAAGCTACACAGGATTTGCTTCTTTTGCTTGCACCACAATGCAGTGCTGAAAGAGGAGGAATCTACATAAAAACGCCTTCCTGGCAACGCCCAAATGCCCTCCTGCCATGCAGATAAACACTGGCAGCGGCAGCAAGTGCATGCCCACAGCCACCCCTTGTTCCTTCACACCTTGTATCAGCTGTAATCCAGTCCAGTCCAGTCCAGTGCTGCCTGCTGAGCAGCACTGACCAACACTGCCTGGGCCCAGGCTTTTATCTATCTCTGAGGCAGGCCCCATTATGATGTCAGAAAGCTGGCTCTGGAATCCTGAGGGCTCCACTATGACACGTGCAAAGTTCCGTCTGAACTTTATATAAGACGGTGCGGCTCAGTCAGTCACTCAGTGTTGCCTGAGAGGGCAACACTGCAACAGCCGGCCGCCAGGCTGTCTTTTTTTTGCACATTTATTTGCCTCCAGGAGGCCACAAGAGGGAGACAAGGGACTGCAAAATGGAAAATAGGCATCCACCAACTTTACAGACAACTTCTCTTTGCTCCTACAACCTCCATCCTTGCACAGTTTGTTATTCTTCCAGGTAACATAGTAACAAATCCAAATTGCTGCTCTCTTTGTAGGCAAGCAAGGGTTTGTTGCAACTGCAATTCTTACTTCTTCTTGGAAATGTAGGGACGACAGTACATTCCATCACATCCATCTAGTGTACACAGGTAGGTCCATTGTGGCGGGCGGGCTGCTTTAATGGCTGTTTGCTGTTCCCCCTACTCCACTCCACTATTTGACTGTGGTGCTGCATCAATCAATCAGTGGCTGGCTCAGGTGCAGCTCTTTAACCTACCTAAAAGGGAGGGCGGAGAGAAGACAAGGAAGGTGAATGAGCTGTTCCAATGTGAAATGCCGGAAACACAGAAACACAGAAGACACACACACACACACACACACACACACACACACACACACACACACACACACACACACACACACACACACACACACAAGAGGTGGCAATGTATTAATTAATTGCATTTAATAAATGAGCTCATTATCACACATGACTGTACAAATGCATTGTCCAACAGGTGTTGAAATAATGGGATTAAAAGGGGAGATCCCATCAGAAAGACAAAAACAATAGCAAACACAAATAGCACTTTTGGAATCTGATTTTAGTCAACACATAAGGGAAGGGTGCACCGGTCCTGGAAATACTGCAATACCAGGTCAATGCGTGGAGTGGACAGAGCAAGCTCTATTTCCATCTCCCTGTTCTAAAAATCCATTTAATATATGGTCCCCAGATAGGGGACGTATCAGATATTAAACTGATAAGAACAGATACTACACTTGATCTTAGCCAAAAGGCCGAGAAGCGATAACCCGAGCGGCCCTTGCCTTGCCCGAGCCTGTCCCATACTGCTGTTCACCCCTTGCAGCGATTGATTCAGCCTACTCCTAGGCAATTCCATGGGGCCCTGCAGGCTCACACACATTTACAGCTACTAAGCGGGAGGGAGGTGAATAAAGGCCGGAGAGGAAGCTACACAGGATTTGCTTCTTTTGCTTGCACCACAATGCAGTGCTGAAAGAGGAGGAATCTACATAAAAACGCCTTCCTGGCAACGCCCAAATGCCCTCCTGCCATGCAGATAAACACTGGCAGCGGCAGCAAGTGCATGCCCACAGCCACCCCTTGTTCCTTCACACCTTGTATCAGCTGTAATCCAGTCCAGTCCAGTCCAGTGCTGCCTGCTGAGCAGCACTGACCAACACTGCCTGGGCCCAGGCTTTTATCTATCTCTGAGGCAGGCCCCATTATGATGTCAGAAAGCTGGCTCTGGAATCCTGAGGGCTCCACTATGACACGTGCAAAGTTCCGTCTGAACTTTATATAAGACGGTGCGGCTCAGTCAGTCACTCAGTGTTGCCTGAGAGGGCAACACTGCAACAGCCGGCCGCCAGGCTGTCTTTTTTTTGCACATTTATTTGCCTCCAGGAGGCCACAAGAGGGAGACAAGGGACTGCAAAATGGAAAATAGGCATCCACCAACTTTACAGACAACTTCTCTTTGCTCCTACAACCTCCATCCTTGCACAGTTTGTTATTCTTCCAGGTAACATAGTAACAAATCCAAATTGCTGCTCTCTTTGTAGGCAAGCAAGGGTTTGTTGCAACTGCAATTCTTACTTCTTCTTGGAAATGTAGGGACGACAGTACATTCCATCACATCCATCTAGTGTACACAGGTAGGTCCATTGTGGCGGGCGGGCTGCTTTAATGGCTGTTTGCTGTTCCCCCTACTCCACTCCACTATTTGACTGTGGTGCTGCATCAATCAATCAGTGGCTGGCTCAGGTGCAGCTCTTTAACCTACCTAAAAGGGAGGGCGGAGAGAAGACAAGGAAGGTGAATGAGCTGTTCCAATGTGAAATGCCGGAAACACAGAAACACAGAAGACACACACACACACACACACACACACACACACACACAACAAGAGGTGGCAATGTATTAATTAATTGCATTTAATAAATGAGCTCATTATCACACATGACTGTACAAATGCATTGTCCAACAGGTGTTGAAATAATGGGATTAAAAGGGGAGATCCCATCAGAAAGACAAAAACAATAGCAAACACAAATAGCACTTTTGGAATCTGATTTTAGTCAACACATAAGGGAAGGGTGCACCGGTCCTGGAAATACTGCAATACCAGGTCAATGCGTGGAGTGGACAGAGCAAGCTCTATTTCCATCTCCCTGTTCTAAAAATCCATTTAATATATGGTCCCCAGATAGGGGACGTATCAGATATTAAACTGATAAGAACAGATACTACACTTGATCTTAGCCAAAAGGCCGAGAAGCGATAACCCGAGCGGCCCTTGCCTTGCCCGAGCCTGTCCCATACTGCTGTTCACCCCTTGCAGCGATTGATTCAGCCTACTCCTAGGCAATTCCATGGGGCCCTGCAGGCTCACACACATTTACAGCTACTAAGCGGGAGGGAGGTGAATAAAGGCCGGAGAGGAAGCTACACAGGATTTGCTTCTTTTGCTTGCACCACAATGCAGTGCTGAAAGAGGAGGAATCTACATAAAAACGCCTTCCTGGCAACGCCCAAATGCCCTCCTGCCATGCAGATAAACACTGGCAGCGGCAGCAAGTGCATGCCCACAGCCACCCCT